>NW_028158633.1:0-31482 GCF_964263955.1 Coregonus lavaretus | reverse complement strand
TATCCTGTTCATCCAGACAGATTCACAAACTACTACCAGGTTCTGTGTAGAGAGGGTCTGTCTGGACGCTGTTACTGGGAGGTGGAGTGGAGTGGGGGGTTTGTTGATACAGCAGTCTCATATAAAGACATCAGCAGAACAGGGACAGATGGTGGATTTGGATACAATAACAAGTCCTGTAGTTTAGAGTGCTCTAATGGTGGTTATTGTTTCAGACACAATAATGTTGTGACTAAAGTATCAGGCCCTCAGTCCTCCAGAGTAGGAGTGTACCTGGATCACAAGGCAGGTACTCTGTCCTTCTACAGTGTCTCTGACACAATGACCCTCCTCCACAGAGTCCAGACCACATTCACTCAGCCCGTCTATCCTGGGTTTTATCTCTATATTGGTACTGCTGAGCTGGTTAAACTGTAGTAGGGTCCACATAGATACTAGTCATGCTGGTGTAGTCTATAGCTGAGCTGGTTAAACTGTAGTAGGGTCCACATAGATACTAGTCATGCTGGTGTAGTCTATAGCTGAGCTGGTTAAACTGTAGTAGGGTCCACATAGATACTAGTCATGCTGGTGTAGTCTATAGCTGAGCTGGTTAAACTGTAGTAGGGTCCACATAGATACTAGTCATGCTGGTGTAGTCTATAGCTGAGCTGGTTAAACTGTAGTAGGGTCCACATAGATACTAGTCATGCTGGTGTAGTCTATAGCTGAGCTTGTTAAACTGTAGTAGGGTCCACATAGATACTAGTCATGCTGGTGTAGTCTATAGCTGAGCTGGTTAAACTGTAGTAGGGTCCACATAGATACTAGTCATGCTGGTGTAGTCTATAGCTGAGCTGGTTAAACTGTAGTAGGGTCCACATAGATACTAGTCATGCTGGTGTAGTCTATAGCTGAGCTGGTTAAACTGTAGTAGGGTCCACATAGATACTAGTCATGCTGGTGTAGTCTATAGCTGAGCTGGTTAAACTGTAGTAGGGTCCACATAGATACTAGTCATGCTGGTGGTGATGGTCCTCAGATATAATACTCTGTTTTTCTGTACAATTATTTTTGTCTGACTGATTTAATCTTCAGAGTGTAATTAAAAAGTAATAACGTATTTTTATCAAATGCAATGTTTTAATCTTATACATTTACATTAATCATGATGTATGCTGTTAATGTGTGTTGGTTGTCATTCAGAACCATTGAAATGTTTTCTCGATTGGTTCTCTGTCTCAATGTCATTTTCCTCAGTATCATGGAACAGGTAGTGTTACTTACTTGCTAATTGAACTATATGGGCCGGTTTCCCGGACACAGATGAAGCCTAGTCCTAGACCAAAAAGCAAGTTCAATGGAGATGTCCGGGAAACCGGCCCTAAATTTGGCATCTTTTATTCTCCCATCCTGCTCAGTCAAGCAACATTAAACCTGTCCAGCAGGTGGTGCTATTAACCAAACAATAAAAACCCATCAGATATCTTGTCTTGCAACTCAGTATATCAGTAATGTTCAGAATTGTACTTTAATATCATTGGAGATTGATGGTCTTTTTAATTCACTACCCAGAGTCAGGAACAGATGAAGTTAGGTCTGTTACTGTTCAGTTATTAAATATGATTCATGGTGATGGGAAATAAAAAATCCATCTAGTAGTAGTTTTCCTTTGCTATTTATTCCAAGGTGTGTCTTTAACTTGTAAATGGATTGTGTTGAAGCTGGCATGTGGTGTGGATGATAGAATAGAGTGAATAGAGGAGAGAAGAGAGGAGGAGAGGAGAACATCATATAGAAGACAGATAAGATAGAGAGACAATTCATACCCAGGGGAGTTACTGACTCTGGCCCAAATGACACCCTGTTCCCTACGTAGTGCACTAGGCTACTTCTGACCAGATCAAAAGTAGTGCACTACATAGGGAATAGGGTGGAGATTGGAGATTTGCTCACTGGCATTATAATATTAGAATATCATACTGTAAAGTTAGTGGTTGCCTCATTAGAATATCATACTGTAATGTTAGTGGTTGCCTCGTTAAAATATCATACTGTAATGTTAGTGGTTGCCTCATTAGAAAATCATACTGTACTGTTAGTGGTTGCCTCATTAGAATATCATACTGTAATGTTAGTGGTTGCCTCATTAGAATATCACACTGTAATGTTAGTGGTTGCCTCGTTAGAATATCATACTGTAATGTTAGTGGTTGCCTCATTAGAATATCATACTGTAATGTTAGTGGTTGCCTCATTAGAAAATCATACTGTAATGTTAGTGGTTGCCTCATTAGAATATCATACTCTAATGTTAGTGGTTGCCTCATTAGAAAATCATACTGTAATGTTAGTGGTTGTCTCATTAGAATATCATACTGTAATGTTAGTGGTTGCCTCATTAGAATATCATACTGGAATGTTAGTGGTTGCCTCATTAGAATATCATAATGTAATGTTAGTGGTTGCCTCATTAGAATATCATACTGGAATGTTAGTGGTTGCCTCATTAGAATATCATTATGTTAGTGGTTGCCTCGTTAGAATATTAAAAAATCATACTGTAATGTTAGTGGTTGCCACGTTAAAATATTTGAATATCATACTGTAGTATTATTGGTTGCCTCATTATAATATCATAGTGTAATGTTAGTGGTTGCCTCATTAGAATATCATACTGTAATGTTAGTGGTTGCCTCATTAGAATATCATACTGTAATGTTAGTTGTTGCCTCATTAGAATATCATACTGTAATGTTAGTGGTTGGCTCGTTAGAATATCATACTGTAATGTTAGTGGTTGGCTCATTAGAATATCATACTGTAATGTTAGTGGTTGCCTCATTAGAATATCATACTGTAATGTTAGTGGTTGCCTCATTAGAATATCATACTGTAATGTCAGTGGTTGCCTCATTAGAATATCATACTGTAATGTTAGTGGTTGCCTCATTAGAATATCGTACTGTAATGTTAGTGGTTGCCTCATTAGAATATAATACTGTAATGTTAGTGGTTGCCTCATTAGAATATCATACTGTAATGTTAGTGGTTGCCTCATTAGAATATCATACTGTAATGTTAGTGGTTGCCTCATTAGAATATTGTTATGTTAGTGGTTGCCTCGTTAGAATATTAGAAAATCATACTGTAATGTTAGTGGTTGCCTCATTAGAATATTTGAATATCATACAGGAATGTTAGTGGTTTTCTCATTAGAATATCATACTGTAATGTTAGTGGTTGCCTCATTACAATATCGTTATGTTAGTGGTTGCCTCGTTAGAATGTCATTGTAATGTTAGTGGTTGCCTCGTTAAAATATTAGAATATCATACTGTAGTATTATTGGTTCCCTCATTAGAATATCATACTGTAATGTTAGTGGTTGCCTCATTAGAATATCATACTGTAATGTTAGTGGTTGCCTCATTAGAATATCATTGTAATGTTAGTGGTTGCCTCGTTAAAATATTAGAATATCATACTGTAGTATTATTGGTTTCCTCATTAGAATATCATACTGTAATGTTAGTGGTTACCTCGTTAGAATATCATTGTAATGTTAGTGGTTGCCTCGTTAAAATATTAGAAAATCATACTGTAGTATTATTGGTTGCCTCATTAGAATATCATATTGTAATGCTAGTGGTTGCCTCATTAGAACATCATACTGTAATGTTAGTGGTTGCCTCATTAGAATATCATACTGTAATGTTAGTGGTTGCCTCATTAGAATATCATACTGTAATGTTAGTGGTTGCCTCGTTAGAATATCATACTGTAATGTTAGTGGTTGCCTCGTTAGAATATTATAATGTAATGTTAGTGGTTGCCTCATTAGAATATTAGAATATCATACTGTAATGTTAGCGGTTGCTTCATTAGACTATCATACTGTAATGTTAGTGGTTGCCTCATTAGAATATCATACTGTACTGTTAGTGGTTGCCTCATTAGAATATCATACTTTAATGTTAGTGGTTGCCTCATTAGAAATCATACTGTAAAGTTAGTGGTTGCCTCGTTAGAATATTATACTGTAATGTTAGTGGTTGCCTCATTAGAATATCATAATGTAATGTTAGTGGTTGCCTCATTAGAATATCATACTGTAATGTTAGTGGTTGCCTCATTAGAATATCATTGTAATGTTAGTGGTTGCCTCGTTAAAATAGTAGAATATCATACTGTAGTATTATTGGTTGCCTCTTTAGAATATCATACTGTAATGTTAGTGGTTGCCTCATTAAAATATTAGAATATCATACTGTAGTATTATTAGTTGCCTCATTAGAATATCATACTGTAATGTTAGTGGTTGCCTCATTAGAATATCATACTGTAGTGTTAGTGGTTGCCTCATTAGAATATCATACTGTAATGTTAGTGGTTGCCTCATTAGAATATCATACTGTAATGTTAGTGGTTGCCTCGTTAGAATATTATTATGTAATGATAGTGGTTGCCTCATTAGAATATTAGAATATCATACTGTAATGTTAGTGGTTGCCTCATTAGACTATCATACTGTAATGTTAGTGGTTGCCTTATTAGAATATCATACTGTAATGTTAGTGGTTGCCTCAGAGTATTATACTGTAATGTTAGTGGTTGCCTCATTAGAATATCATACTGTAATGTTAGTGGTTGCCTCATTAGAATATCATACTGTAATGTTAATGGTTGCCTCATTAGAATATCATACTGTAATGTTAGTGGTTGCCTCATTAGAATATCATACTGTAATGTTAGTGGTTGGCTCGTTAGAATATCATACTGTAATGTTAGTGGTTGCCTCATTAGAATATCATACTGTAATGTTAGTGGTTGCCTCATTAGAATATCATACTGTAATGTTAGTGGTTGCCTCATTAGAATATCATACTGTAATGTCAGTGGTTGCCTCGTTAAAATATCATACTGTAATGTTGGTGGTTGCCTCATTAGAATATCATACTGTAATGTTAGTGGTTGCCTCATTAGAATATCATACTGTAATGTTAGTGGTTGCCTCATTAGAATAACATACTGTAATGTTAGTGGTTGCCTCGTTATAATATCATACTGTAATGTTAGTGGTTGCCTCGTTAGAATATTATAATGTAATGTTAGTGGTTGCATCATTAGAATATTAGAATATCATACTGTAATGTTAGCGGTTGCTTCATTAGACTATCATACTGTAATGTTAGTGGTTGCCTCATTAGAATATCATACTGTAATGTTAGTGGTTGCCTCATTAGAATATCATACTTTAATGTTAGTGGTTGCCTCATTAGAAATCATACTGTAAAGTTAGTGGTTGCCTCGTTAGAATATTATTATGTAATGATAGTGGTTGCCTCATTAGAATATTAGAATATCATACTGTAATGTTAGTGGTTGCCTCATTAGACTATCATACTGTAATGTTAGTGGTTGCCTTATTAGAATATCATACTGTAATGTTAGTGGTTGCCTCATTAGAGTATGATACTGTAATGTTAGTGGTTGCCTCATTAGAATATCATACTGTAATGTTAGTGGTTGCCTCATTAGAATATCATACTGTAATGTTAGTGGTTGGCTCGTTAGAATATCATACTGTAATGTTAGTGGTTGCCTCATTAGAATATCATACTGTAATGTTAGTGGTTGCCTCATTAGAATATCATACTGTAATGTTAGTGGTTGCCTCATTAGAATATCATACTGTAATGTCAGTGGTTGCCTCGTTAAAATATCATACTGTAATGTTGGTGGTTGCCTCATTAGAATATCATACTGTAATGTTAGTGGTTGCCTCATTAGAATATCATACTGTAATGTTAGTGGTTGCCTCATTAGAATATCATACTATAATGTTAGTGGTTGCCTCGTTAGAATATCATACTATAATGTTAGTGGTTGCCTCATTAGAATATCGTTATGTTAGTGGTTGCCTCGTTAGAATATTAGAAAATCATACTGTAATGTTAGTGGTTGCCTCATTAGAATATTAGAATATCATACATGAATGTTAGTGTTTGCCTCATTAGAATATCATACTGTAATGTTAGTGGTTGCCTCATTAGAATATTAGAATATCATACAGGAATGTTAGTGGTTGCCTCATTAGAATATCATACTGTAATGTTAGTGGTTACCTCGTTAGAATATCATTATAATGTTAGTGGTTGCCTCGTTAAAATATTAGAAAATCATACTGTAGTATTATTGGTTGCCTCATTAGAATATCATATTGTAATGCTAGTGGTTGCCTCATTAGAACATCATACTGTAATGTTAGTGGTTGCCTCATTAGAATATCATACTGTAATGTTAGTGGTTGCCTCATTAGAATATCATACTGTAATGTTAGTGGTTGCCTCGTTAGAATATCATACTGTAATGTTAGTGGTTGCCTCGTTAGAATATTATAATGTAATGTTAGTGGTTGCCTCATTAGAATATTAGAATATCATACTGTAATGTTAGTGGTTGCTTCATTAGACTATCATACTGTAATGTTAGTGGTTGCCTCATTAGAATATCATACTGTACTGTTAGTGGTTGCCTCATTAGAATATCATACTTTAATGTTAGTGGTTGCCTCATTAGAAATCATACTGTAAAGTTAGTGGTTGCCTCGTTAGAATATTATACTGTAATGTTAGTGGTTGCCTCATTAGAATATCATAATGTAATGTTAGTGGTTGCCTCATTAGAATATCATACTGTAATGTTAGTGGTTGCCTCATTAGAATATCATTGTAATGTTAGTGGTTGCCTCGTTAAAATAGTAGAATATCATACTGTAGTATTATTGGTTGCCTCTTTAGAATATCATACTGTAATGTTAGTGGTTGCCTTGTTAGAATATCATTGTAATGTTAGTGGTTGCCTCATTAAAATATTAGAATATCATACTGTAGTATTATTAGTTGCCTCATTAGAATATCATACTGTAATGTTAGTGGTTGCCTCATTAGAATATCATACTGTAGTGTTAGTGGTTGCCTCATTAGAATATCATACTGTAATGTTAGTGGTTGCCTCATTAGAATATCATACTGTAATGTTAGTGGTTGCCTCGTTAGAATATTATTATGTAATGATAGTGGTTGCCTCATTAGAATATTAGAATATCATACTGTAATGTTAGTGGTTGCCTCATTAGACTATCATACTGTAATGTTAGTGGTTGCCTTATTAGAATATCATACTGTAATGTTAGTGGTTGCCTCAGAGTATTATACTGTAATGTTAGTGGTTGCCTCATTAGAATATCATACTGTAATGTTAGTGGTTGCCTCATTAGAATATCATACTGTAATGTTAATGGTTGCCTCATTAGAATATCATACTGTAATGTTAGTGGTTGCCTCATTAGAATATCATACTGTAATGTTAGTGGTTGGCTCGTTAGAATATCATACTGTAATGTTAGTGGTTGCCTCATTAGAATATCATACTGTAATGTTAGTGGTTGCCTCATTAGAATATCATACTGTAATGTTAGTGGTTGCCTCATTAGAATATCATACTGTAATGTCAGTGGTTGCCTCGTTAAAATATCATACTGTAATGTTGGTGGTTGCCTCATTAGAATATCATACTGTAATGTTAGTGGTTGCCTCATTAGAATATCATACTGTAATGTTAGTGGTTGCCTCATTAGAATAACATACTGTAATGTTAGTGGTTGCCTCGTTAGAATATAATACTGTAATGTTAGTGGTTGCCTCGTTAGAATATTATAATGTAATGTTAGTGGTTGCATCATTAGAATATTAGAATATCATACTGTAATGTTAGCGGTTGCTTCATTAGACTATCATACTGTAATGTTAGTGGTTGCCTCATTAGAATATCATACTGTAATGTTAGTGGTTGCCTCATTAGAATATCATACTTTAATGTTAGTGGTTGCCTCATTAGAAATCATACTGTAAAGTTAGTGGTTGCCTCGTTAGAATATTATTATGTAATGATAGTGGTTGCCTCATTAGAATATTAGAATATCATACTGTAATGTTAGTGGTTGCCTCATTAGACTATCATACTGTAATGTTAGTGGTTGCCTTATTAGAATATCATACTGTAATGTTAGTGGTTGCCTCATTAGAGTATGATACTGTAATGTTAGTGGTTGCCTCATTAGAATATCATACTGTAATGTTAATGGTTGCCTCATTAGAATATCATACTGTAATGTCAGTGGTTGCCTCATTAGAATATCATACTGTAATGTTAGTGGTTGGCTCGTTAGAATATCATACTGTAATGTTAGTGGTTGCCTCATTAGAATATCATACTGTAATGTTAGTGGTTGCCTCATTAGAATATCATACTGTAATGTTAGTGGTTGCCTCATTAGAATATCATACTGTAATGTCAGTGGTTTCCTCGTTAAAATATCATACTGTAATGTTGGTGGTTGCCTCATTAGAATATCATACTGTAATGTTAGTGGTTGCCTCATTAGAATATCATACTGTAATGTTAGTGGTTGCCTCATTAGAATATCATACTATAATGTTAGTGGTTGCCTCGTTAGAATATCATACTATAATGTTAGTGGTTGCCTCATTAGAATATCGTTATGTTAGTGGTTGCCTCGTTAGAATATTAGAAAATCATACTGTAATGTTAGTGGTTGCCTCATTAGAATATTAGAATATCATACATGAATGTTAGTGTTTGCCTCATTAGAATATCATACTGTAATGTTAGTGGTTGCCTCATTAGAATATTAGAATATCATACAGGAATGTTAGTGGTTGCCTCATTAGAATATCATACTGTAATGTTAGTGGTTGCCTCATTAGAATATCGTTATGTTAGTGGTTGCCTCGTTAGAATATCATTGTAATGTTAGTGGTTGCCTCGTTAAAATATTAGAATATTACCTGTAGTATTATTGGTTGCCTCATTAGAATATCATACTGTAATGTTAGTGGTTGCCTCATTAGAATATCAAAATGTAATGTTAGTGGTTGCCTCATTAGAATATCATACTGTAATGTTAGTGGTTGCCTCATTAGAATCATACTGTAAAGTTAGAGGTTGCCTCGTTAGAATATCATACTGTAATGTTAGTGGTTGCCTCATTAGAATATCATACTGTAATGTTAGTGGTTGCCTCATTAGAATATCATACTGTAATGTTAGTGGTTGCCTCGTTAGAATATCATTGTAATGTTAGTGGTTGCCTCGTTAAAATATTAGAATATCATACTGTAGTATTATTGGTTGCCTCATTAGAATATCATACTGTAATGTTAGTGGTTGCCTCGTTAGAATATCATTGTAATGTTAGTGGTTGCCTCGTTAAAATATTAGAATATCATACTGTAGTATTATTGGTTGCCTCTTTAGAATATCATACTGTAATGTTAGTGGTTGCCTCATTAGAATATCATACTTTAATGTTAGTGGTTGCCTCATTAGAAATCATACTGTAAAGTCAGTGGTTGGCTCGTTAGAATATTATACTGTAATGTTAGTGGTTGCCTCATTAGAATATCATAATGTAATGTTAGTGGTTGCCTCATTAGAATATCATACTGTAATGTTAGTGGTTGCCTCATTAGAATATCATACTGTAATGTTAGTGGTTGCCTCATTAGAATATCATACTGTAATGTTAGTGGTTGCCTCATTAGAATATCATACTGTAATGTTAGTGGTTGCCTCGCTAGAATATTATACTGTAATGTTAGTGGTTGCCTCATTAGAATATAATACTGTAATGTTAGTGGTTGCCTCATTAGAATATCATACTGTAATGTTAGTGGTTGCCTCATTATAATATCATACTGTAATGTTAGTGGTTGCCTCATTAGAATATTGTTATGTTAGTGGTTGCCTCGTTAGAATATTAGAAAATCATACTGTAATGTTAGTGGTTGCCTCATTAGAATATTTGAATATCATACAGGAATGTTAGTGGTTTTCTCATTAGAATATCATACTGTAATGTTAGTGGTTGCCTCATTACAATATCGTTATGTTAGTGGTTGCCTCGTTAGAATATCATTGTAATGTTAGTGGTTGCCTTGTTTAAAATATTAGAATATCATACTGTAGTATTATTGGTTCCCTCATTAGAATATCATACTGTAATGTTAGTGGTTGCCTCATTAGAATATCATACTGTAATGTTAGTGGTTGCCTCATTAGAATATCATTGTAATGTTAGTGGTTGCCTCGTTAAAATATTAGAATATCATACTGTAGTATTATTGGTTTCCTCATTAGAATATCATACTGTAATGTTAGTGGTTACCCCGTTAGAATATCATTGTAATGTTAGTGGTTGCCTCGTTAAAATATTAGAAAATCATACTGTAGTATTATTGGTTGCCTCATTAGAATATCATATTGTAATGCTAGTGGTTGCCTCATTAGAACATCATACTGTAATGTTAGTGGTTGCCTCATTAGAATATCATACTGTAATGTTAGTGGTTGCCTCATTAGAATATCATACTGTAATGTTAGTGGTTGCCTCGTTAGAATATCATACTGTAATGTTAGTGGTTGCCTCGTTAGAATATTATAATGTAATGTTAGTGGTTGCCTCATTAGAATATTAGAATATCATACTGTAATGTTAGCGGTTGCTTCATTAGACTATCATACTGTAATGTTAGTGGTTGCCTCATTAGAATATCATACTGTACTGTTAGTGGTTGCCTCATTATTATATCATACTTTAATGTTAGTGGTTGCCTCATTAGAAATCATACTGTAAAGTTAGTGGTTGCCTCGTTAGAATATTATACTGTAATGTTAGTGGTTGCCTCATTAGAATATCATAATGTAATGTTAGTGGTTGCCTCATTAGAATATCATACTGTAATGTTAGTGGTTGCCTCATTAGAATATCATTGTAATGTTAGTGGTTGCCTCGTTAAAATAGTAGAATATCATACTGTAGTATTATTGGTTGCCTCTTTAGAATATCATACTGTAATGTTAGTGGTTGCCTCATTAGAATATCATACTGTAATGTTAGTGGTTGCCTCATTATAATATCATACTGTAGTGTTAGTGGTTGCCTCATTAGAATATCATACTGTAATGTTAGTGGTTGCCTCATTAGAATATCATACTGTAATGTTAGTGGTTGTCTCGTTAGAATATTATTATGTAATGATAGTGGTTGCCTCATTAGAATATTAGAATATCATACTGTAATGTTAGTGGTTGCCTCATTAGACTATCATACTGTAATGTTAGTGGTTGCCTTATTAGAATATCATACTGTAATGTTAGTGGTTGCCTCAGAGTATTATACTGTAATGTTAGTGGTTGCCTCATTAGAATATCATACTGTAATGTTAGTGGTTGCCTCATTAGAATATCATACTGTAATGTTAATGGTTGCCTCATTAGAATATCATACTGTAATGTTAGTGGTTGCCTCATTAGAATATTATACTGTAATGTTAGTGTTTGCCTCATTAGAATATCATAATGTAATGTTAGTGGTTGCCTCATTAGAATATCATACTGTAATGTTAGTGGTTGCCTCATTAGAATATCATTGTAATGTTAGTGGTTGCCTCGTTAAAATAGTAGAATATCATACTGTAGTATTATTGATTGCCTCTTTAGAATATCATACTGTAATGTTAGTGGTTGCCTCATTAGAATATCATACTGTAATGTTAGTGGTTGCCTCATTAGAATATCATACTGTAGTGTTAGTGGTTGCCTCATTAGAATATCATACTGTAATGTTAGTGGTTGCCTCATTAGAATATCATACTGTAATGTTAGTGGTTGTCTCGTTAGAATATTATTATGTAATGATAGTGGTTGCCTCATTAGAATATTAGAATATCATACTGTAATGTTAGTGGTTGCCTCATTAGACTATCATACTGTAATGTTAGTGGTTGCCTTATTAGAATATCATACTGTAATGTTAGTGGTTGCCTCAGAGTATTATACTGTAATGTTAGTGGTTGCCTCATTAGAATATCATACTGTAATGTTAGTGGTTGCCTCATTAGAATATCATACTGTAATGTTAATGGTTGCCTCATTAGAATATCATACTGTAATGTTAGTGGTTGCCTCATTAGAATATCATACTCTAATGTTAGTGGTTGGCTCGTTAGAATATCATACTGTAATGTTAGTGGTTGCCTCATTAGAATATCATACTGTAATGTTAGTGGTTGCCTCATTAGAATATCATACTGTAATGTTAGTGGTTGCCTCATTAGAATATCATACTGTAATGTCAGTGGTTGCCTCGTTAAAATATCATACTGTAATGTTGGTGGTTGCCTCATTAGAATATCATACTGTAATGTTAGTGGTTGCCTCATTAGAATATCATACTGTAATGTTAGTGGTTGCCTCATTAGAATAACATACTGTAATGTTAGTGGTTGCCTCGTTAGAATATCATACTGTAATGTTAGTGGTTGCCTCGTTAGAATATTATAATGTAATGTTAGTGGTTGCATCATTAGAATATTAGAATATCATACTGTAATGTTAGCAGTTGCTTCATTAGACCATCATACTGTAATGTTAGTGGTTGCGTCATTAGAATATCATACTGTAATGTTAGTGGTTGCCTCATTAGAATATCATACTTTAATGTTAGTGGTTGCCTCATTAGAAATCATACTGTAAAGTTAGTGGTTGCCTCGTTAGAATATTATTATGTAATGATAGTGGTTGCCTCATTAGAATATTAGAATATCATACTGTAATGATAGTGGTTGCCTCATTAGAATATTAGAATATCATACTGTAATGTTAGTGGTTGCCTTATTAGAATATCATACTGTAATGTTAGTGGTTGCCTCATTAGAGTATTATACTGTAATGTTAGTGGTTGCCTCATTAGAATATCATACTGTAATGTTAATGGTTGCCTCATTAGAATATCATACTGTAATGTTAGTGGTTGCCTCATTAGAATATCATACTGTAATGTTAGTGGTTGGCTCGTTAGAATATCATACTGTAATGTTAGTGGTTGCCTCATTTGAATATCATACTGTAATGTTAGTGGTTGCCTCATTATAATATCATACTGTAATGTTAGTGGTTGCCTCATTAGAATATCATACTGTAATGTTAATGGTTGCCTCATTAGAATATCATACTGTAATGTCAGTGGTTGCCTCGTTAAAATATCATACTGTAATGTTGGTGGTTGCCTCATTAGAATATCATACTGTAATGTTAGTGGTTGCCTCATTAGAATATCATACTGTAATGTTAGTGGTTGCCTCATTAGAATATCATACTGTAATGTTAGTGGTTGCCTCGTTAGAATATCATACTATAATGTTAGTGGTTGCCTCATTAGAATATCGTTATGTTAGTGGTTGCCTCGTTAGAATATTAGAAAATCATACTGTAATGTTAGTGGTTGCCTCATTAGAATATTAGAATATCATACATGAATGTTAGTGTTTGCCTCATTAGAATATCATACTGTAATGTTAGTGGTTGCCTCATTAGAATATTAGAATATCATACAGGAATGTTAGTGGTTGCCTCATTAGAATATCATACTGTAATGTTAGTGGTTGCCTCATTAGAATATCGTTATGTTAGTGGTTGCCTCGTTAAAATATTAGAAAATCATACTGTAGTATTATTGGTTGCCTCATTAGAATATCATATTGTAATGCTAGTGGTTGCCTCATTAGAACATCATACTGTAATGTTAGTGGTTGCCTCATTAGAATATCATACTGTAATGTTAGTGGTTGCCTCATTAGAATATCATACTGTAATGTTAGTGGTTGCCTCGTTAGAATATCATACTGTAATGTTAGTGGTTGCCTCGTTAGAATATTATAATGTAATGTTAGTGGTTGCCTCATTAGAATATTAGAATATCATACTGTAATGTTAGCGGTTGCTTCATTAGACTATCATACTGTAATGTTAGTGGTTGCCTCATTAGAATATCATACTGTACTGTTAGTGGTTGCCTCATTATTATATCATACTTTAATGTTAGTGGTTGCCTCATTAGAAATCATACTGTAAAGTTAGTGGTTGCCTCGTTAGAATATTATACTGTAATGTTAGTGGTTGCCTCATTAGAATATCATAATGTAATGTTAGTGGTTGCCTCATTAGAATATCATACTGTAATGTTAGTGGTTGCCTCATTAGAATATCATTGTAATGTTAGTGGTTGCCTCGTTAAAATAGTAGAATATCATACTGTAGTATTATTGGTTGCCTCTTTAGAATATCATACTGTAATGTTAGTGGTTGCCTCATTAGAATATCATACTGTAATGTTAGTGGTTGCCTCATTATAATATCATACTGTAGTGTTAGTGGTTGCCTCATTAGAATATCATACTGTAATGTTAGTGGTTGCCTCATTAGAATATCATACTGTAATGTTAGTGGTTGTCTCGTTAGAATATTATTATGTAATGATAGTGGTTGCCTCATTAGAATATTAGAATATCATACTGTAATGTTAGTGGTTGCCTCATTAGACTATCATACTGTAATGTTAGTGGTTGCCTTATTAGAATATCATACTGTAATGTTAGTGGTTGCCTCAGAGTATTATACTGTAATGTTAGTGGTTGCCTCATTAGAATATCATACTGTAATGTTAGTGGTTGCCTCATTAGAATATCATACTGTAATGTTAATGGTTGCCTCATTAGAATATCATACTGTAATGTTAGTGGTTGCCTCATTAGAATATTATACTGTAATGTTAGTGTTTGCCTCATTAGAATATCATAATGTAATGTTAGTGGTTGCCTCATTAGAATATCATACTGTAATGTTAGTGGTTGCCTCATTAGAATATCATTGTAATGTTAGTGGTTGCCTCGTTAAAATAGTAGAATATCATACTGTAGTATTATTGATTGCCTCTTTAGAATATCATACTGTAATGTTAGTGGTTGCCTCATTAGAATATCATACTGTAATGTTAGTGGTTGCCTCATTAGAATATCATACTGTAGTGTTAGTGGTTGCCTCATTAGAATATCATACTGTAATGTTAGTGGTTGCCTCATTAGAATATCATACTGTAATGTTAGTGGTTGTCTCGTTAGAATATTATTATGTAATGATAGTGGTTGCCTCATTAGAATATTAGAATATCATACTGTAATGTTAGTGGTTGCCTCATTAGACTATCATACTGTAATGTTAGTGGTTGCCTTATTAGAATATCATACTGTAATGTTAGTGGTTGCCTCAGAGTATTATACTGTAATGTTAGTGGTTGCCTCATTAGAATATCATACTGTAATGTTAGTGGTTGCCTCATTAGAATATCATACTGTAATGTTAATGGTTGCCTCATTAGAATATCATACTGTAATGTTAGTGGTTGCCTCATTAGAATATCATACTCTAATGTTAGTGGTTGGCTCGTTAGAATATCATACTGTAATGTTAGTGGTTGCCTCATTAGAATATCATACTGTAATGTTAGTGGTTGCCTCATTAGAATATCATACTGTAATGTTAGTGGTTGCCTCATTAGAATATCATACTGTAATGTCAGTGGTTGCCTCGTTAAAATATCATACTGTAATGTTGGTGGTTGCCTCATTAGAATATCATACTGTAATGTTAGTGGTTGCCTCATTAGAATATCATACTGTAATGTTAGTGGTTGCCTCATTAGAATAACATACTGTAATGTTAGTGGTTGCCTCGTTAGAATATCATACTGTAATGTTAGTGGTTGCCTCGTTAGAATATTATAATGTAATGTTAGTGGTTGCATCATTAGAATATTAGAATATCATACTGTAATGTTAGCAGTTGCTTCATTAGACCATCATACTGTAATGTTAGTGGTTGCGTCATTAGAATATCATACTGTAATGTTAGTGGTTGCCTCATTAGAATATCATACTTTAATGTTAGTGGTTGCCTCATTAGAAATCATACTGTAAAGTTAGTGGTTGCCTCGTTAGAATATTATTATGTAATGATAGTGGTTGCCTCATTAGAATATTAGAATATCATACTGTAATGATAGTGGTTGCCTCATTAGAATATTAGAATATCATACTGTAATGTTAGTGGTTGCCTTATTAGAATATCATACTGTAATGTTAGTGGTTGCCTCATTAGAGTATTATACTGTAATGTTAGTGGTTGCCTCATTAGAATATCATACTGTAATGTTAATGGTTGCCTAATTAGAATATCATACTGTAATGTTAGTGGTTGCCTCATTAGAATATCATACTGTAATGTTAGTGGTTGGCTCGTTAGAATATCATACTGTAATGTTAGTGGTTGCCTCATTTGAATATCATACTGTAATGTTAGTGGTTGCCTCATTATAATATCATACTGTAATGTTAGTGGTTGCCTCATTAGAATATCATACTGTAATGTTAATGGTTGCCTCATTAGAATATCATACTGTAATGTCAGTGGTTGCCTCGTTAAAATATCATACTGTAATGTTGGTGGTTGCCTCATTAGAATATCATACTGTAATGTTAGTGGTTGCCTCATTAGAATATCATACTGTAATGTTAGTGGTTGCCTCATTAGAATATCATACTGTAATGTTAGTGGTTGCCTCGTTAGAATATCATACTATAATGTTAGTGGTTGCCTCATTAGAATATCGTTATGTTAGTGGTTGCCTCGTTAGAATATTAGAAAATCATACTGTAATGTTAGTGGTTGCCTCATTAGAATATTAGAATATCATACATGAATGTTAGTGTTTGCCTCATTAGAATATCATACTGTAATGTTAGTGGTTGCCTCATTAGAATATTAGAATATCATACAGGAATGTTAGTGGTTGCCTCATTAGAATATCATACTGTAATGTTAGTGGTTGCCTCATTAGAATATCGTTATGTTAGTGGTTGCCTCGTTAGAATATCATTGTAATGTTAGTGGTTGCCTCGTTAAAATATTAGAATATTACCTGTAGTATTATTGGTTGCCTCATTAGAATATCATACTGTAATGTTAGTGGTTGCCTCATTAGAATATCAAACTGTAATGTTAGTGGTTGCCTCATTAGAATATCATACTGTAATGTTAGTGGTTGCCTCATTAGAATCATACTGTAAAGTTAGAGGTTGCCTCGTTAGATAATCATACTGTAATGTTAGTGGTTGCCTCATTAGAATATCATACTGTAATGTTAGTGGTTGCCTCATTAGAATATCATACTGTAATGTTAGTGGTTGCCTCGTTAGAATATCATTGTAATGTTAGTGGTTGCCTCGTTAAAATATTAGAATATCATACTGTAGTATTATTGGTTGCCTCATTAGAATATCATACTGTAATGTTAGTGGTTGCCTCGTTAGAATATCATTGTAATGTTAGTGGTTGCCTCGTTAAAATATTAGAATATCATACTGTAGTATTATTGGTTGCCTCTTTAGAATATCATACTGTAATGTTAGTGGTTGCCTCATTAGAATATCATACTTTAATGTTAGTGGTTGCCTCATTAGAAATCATACTGTAAAGTTAGTGGTTGCCTCGTTAGAATATTATACTGTAATGTTAGTGTTTGCCTCATTAGAATATCATAATGTAATGTTAGTGGTTGCCTCATTAGAATATCATACTGTAATGTTAGTGGTTGCCTCATTAGAATATCATACTGTAATGTTAGTGGTTGCCTCATTAGAATATAATACTGTAATGTTAGTGGTTGCCTCATTAGAATATCATACTGTAATGTTAGTGGTTGCCTCATTAGAATATCATACTGTAATGTTATTGGTTGCCTCATTAGAATATTAGAATATTATGCTGTAATGTTAGTGGTTGCCTCATTAGAATATCATACTGTAATGTTATTGGTTGCCTCATTAGAATATTAGAATATTATACTGTAATGTTAGTGGTTGCCTCATTAGAATATTAGAATATCATACTGTAATATTAGTGGTTGCCTCATTAGAATATCATACTGTAATGTTAGTGGTTGCCTCATTAGAATATTATACTGTAATGTTACAGTGAGGGAAAAAAGTATTTGATTCCCTGCTGATTTTGTACGTTTGCAAACTGACAAAGAAATGATCAGTCTATAATTTTAATGGTAGGTTTATTTGAACAGTGAGAGACAGAATAACAACAAAAAAATTATAAATTGTTATAAATTGATTTGCATTTTAATGAGGGAAATAAGTATTTGACCCCTCTGCAAAACATGACTTAGTACTTGGTGGCAAAACCCTTGTTGGCAATCAGAGGTCAGACGTTTCTTGTAGTTGGCCACCAGGTTTGCACACATCTCAGGAGGGATTTTGTCCCCCTCCTCTTTGCAGATCTTCTCCAAGTCATTAAGGTTTCGAGGCTGACGTTTGGCAACTCGAACCTTCAGCTCCCTCCACAGATTTTCTATGGGATTAAGGTCTGGAGACTGGCTAGGCCACTCCAGGACCTTAATGTGGTTCTTCTTGAGCCACTCCTTTGTTGCCTTGGCCGTGTGTTTTGGGTCATTGTCATGCTGGAATACCCATCCACGACCCATTTTCAATGCCCTGGCTGAGGGAAGGAGGTTCTCACCCAAGATTTGACGGTACATGGCCCCGTCCATCGTCCCTTTGATGCGGTGAAGTTGTCCAGTCCCCTTAGCAGAAAAACACCCCCAAATCATAATGTTTCCACCTCCATGTTTGACGGTGGGGATGGTGTTCTTGGGGTCATAGGCAGCATTCCTCCTCCTCCAAACACGCTGAGTTGAGTTGATGCCAAAGAGCTCCATTTTGGAGCACAACACTTTCACCCAGTTCTCCTCTGAATCATTCAGATGTTCATTGGCAAACTTCAGACGGGCATGTATATGTGCTTTCTTGAGCAGGGGGACCTTGCAGGCGCTGCAGGATTTCAATCCTTCACGGCGTAGTGTGTTACCAATAGTTTTCTTGGTGACTATGGTCCCAGCTGCCTTGAGATCATTGACAAGATCCTCCCGTGTAGTTCTGGGCTGATTCCTCACCGTTCTCATGATCATTGCAACTCCACGAGGTGAGATCTTGCATGGAGCCCCAGGCCGAGGGAGATTGACAGTTATTTTGTGTTTCTGCCATTTGTGAATATTCGCACCAACTGTTGTCCCCTTCTCACCAAGCTGCTTGTCGATGGTCTTGTAGCCCATTCCATCCTTGTGTAGGTCTACAATCTTGTCCCTGACATCCTTGGAGAGCTCTTTGGTCTTGGCCATGGTGGAGAGTTTGGAATCTGATTGATTGTTTGCTTCTGTGGACAGGTGTCTTTTACACAGGTAACAAGCTGAGATTAGGAGCACTCCCTTTAAGAGTGTGCTCCTAATCTCAGCTCGTTACCTGTATAAAAGACACCTGGGAGCCAGAAATCCTTCTGATTTGAGAGGGGATCAAATACTTTTTTCCCTCACTGTAGTGGTTGGGTCCCCCCTTTTTCTTCTGTTGTGTTTTCCCTCAGTGTTCCTTATTGAAAATTAATTAACAATTCATCCCCGCCCAAAAAATCCTATTACGGTTTCTTTTTAATCACTTTGGTACTATTTTCACAAGCAGGTGGTACATTTTCACAACTCTTAGTATAAAACTCCAAGCTGGTCACGCTTGTAAAGCAGCCAGTCTTTCATTCAAAACCTGTCATTGTGCATTCATTTGGATTGGAAACATCTCTCACCCCACAACCATTGATTCAAAATATAAATGTAATGAGAGCATTGGTTTAATCACCAAAACAACTTAAAACTACTCAATTGAAAATATATCATTAACTACCAGTTAATCCAATAGCAATCACTGCAAGATAATTGTTTCAAATAACCCTTAGAAGTGCTGAAATTAATATGCTACAGTACTGTAGATTACAGTTTACATTAGGCAATACACTTACATTACCCAACAACATTGACAATCTATCATTTCCATGATATCTATCCAATGTGTAATCAAAGGTGTGATCAATGATTTTTTTATTTTTTATTTTATTTCACCTTTATTTAACCAGGTAAGCCAGTTGAGAACAAGTTCTCATTTACAACTGCGACCTGGCCAAGATAAAGCAAAGTAGTGCAATAAAAACAACAGAGTTACATATGGGGTAAAAAAAACATAAAGTCAGAAAATACAACAGAAAATATATATACAGTGTGTGCAAATGTAGCAAGTTATGGAGGTAAGGCAATAAATAGGCTATAGTGCAGAATAATTACAATAGTATTAACACTGGAATGCTAGATGTGCAAGAGATTATGTGCAAATAGAGATACTGGGGTGCAAAAGAGCAAAATAAATAATATAGGGATGAGGTAGTTGGGTGGGCTAATTTCGGATGGGCTGTGTACAGGTGCAGTGATCGGTAAGGTGCTCTGACAACTGATGCTTAAAGTTATTAAGGGAGATAAGAGTCTCCAGCTTCAGAGATTTTTGCAATTCGTTCCAGTCATTGGCAGCAGAGAACTGGAAGGAATGGCGGCCAAAGGAGGTGTTGGCTTTGGGAATGACCAGTGAGATATACCTGCTGGAGCGTAGACTACGGGTGGGTGCTGCTATGGTGACCAATGAGCTAAGATAAGGCGGGGATTTGCCTAGCAGTGATTTATAGATGGCCTGGAGCCAGTGGGTTTGACGACGAACATGTAGTGAGGACCAGCCAACAAGAGCGTACAGGTCACAGTGGTGGGTAGTGTATGGGGCTTTGGAGACAAAACGGATGGCACTGTGATAGACTACATCCAATTTGCTGAGTAGAGTGTTGGAGGCTATTTTGTAAATTACATCGCCGAAGTCAAGGATCGGTAGGATAGTCAGTTTTACGAGGGCATGTTTGGCAGCATGAGTGAAAGAGGCTTTATTGCGAAATAGGAAGCCGATTCTAGATTTAACTTTGGATTGGAGATTCTTTATGTGAGTCTGGAAGTTGAGTTTACAGTCTAACCAGACACCTAGGTATTTGTAGTTGTCCACATACTCTAGGTCAGACCCGTCGAGAGTGGTGATTCTAGTCGGGTGGGCGGGTGCCAGCAGCGTTCGATTGAAAAGCATGCATTTAGTTTTACTAGTGTTTAAGAGCAGTTGGAGGCTACTGAAGGATTGTTGTATGGCATTGAAGCTCGTTTGGAGGTTTGTTAACACAGTGTCCAATGAAGGGCCAGATGTATACAAAATGGTGTCGTCTGCGTAGAGGTGGATCAGAGAGTCACCAGCAGCAAGAGCGACATCATTGATATACACGGAGAAAAGTGTCGGCCCAAGAATTGAACCCTGTGGCACCCCCATAGAGACTGCCATAGGTCCAGACAACAGGCCCTCCGATTTGACACACTGAACTCTATCTGAGAAGTAGTTGGTGAACCAGGCGAGGCAGTCATTTGAGAAACCAAGGCTATTTAGTCTGCCAATAAGAATGCGGTGGTTGACAGAGTCGAAAGCCTTGGCCAGGTCGATGAAGTCAGCTTCTCCAACATTCCGGTTTTTTCTCTGCTTCAAAGTAGATTAAGTGAAGCTTCACCTCCATTCAGGCAGTTATCACACCCCCCCCACCCGGATTCGACCCCACTGGTCATTTAAAGACGTGTTTGGCTACGGGCACGTGGTAAGTTATGCGTTCACCTGGTAGTCGTCTTTTTTTTCATTTTCATATTTATCAAAAAAAATATATATATTTTTTTTTGGTAGTCATTTAGCAGACACTCTTATCCAGAGCGACTTACAGTTAGTGATGCATATTTTCTTCATATTTTTTATTTTTTTTATATATATTTTTCTAGCTTTATAAAAAAACAAACGGATAAAAACCTGGTTTTCTAATATGTACGGGTTCATGAGGGTTGCCTAATCACACATGTGACATTTTGGAAGGATGTGATTTTTTAAGCCTTCGAAACAGCACCTTTGACCACAATGTAAGGCACTTTCGGTTGTCACAGGAAGCTATAATTAAACACATATCCTCATTGGGACAAGCTCTTACAGAATCCTGAGTTTCAGGTCAATCCGTGAAAAACTAAACTTTTTACAGAGGGTTGAATGTAGCGTTTTCACTATCTGCTGGTGGATACATCTAAACCATGTTTAGGGTCAATCTTCCCACTTCCGGTTGCTCCAGGAAGCTTAAACTCAACACAGGTAATCCTTATAGTGGCCTGATGGGTTGACAAAGAAGACAGTTTGATATGGCAATATAAACCCACATAGGCATCAAGTTGAAGTTAGGGCAGCAGGCAATGTATTTCTATGGAAAAGAGTTCACGGTCAACTGTTTGAATAAATGCACCCTGTTTTCACTGTTAAGGATTAATTCCACATGGTCATGGGTAGGCTTGCACAGATCGGGAGAACCTTAGGAGCGTTCCTGTGGTTGAAATGTTTTTCTATCCTTACCGGATCTAATGCTCTCACCCAAAAGCACCTCAAATTTAAGACCAGGCTTCATTTTGGGCCTTGTCCTGAGACCTTTCTGGATGTCTATATTTTAGCCCAAAAAACGTCAGAGCCTGCTGATCTTCACATATGTTGCTCTTTATATGCCCCCCAACCATAATCTGGAAATATATTAATTTCAGACTTCTGGACATAAAACTTACATATTTTGAAAACCACACACAGACATGTGAAATCCCTTAGCTAGATGAGCCTCAAACATCAGAGCAATGGCCTAGGCGACAACACCTTGGGTGGGCAATTGTCTTCCAAATGAATGTTCATATATAACACGCCATTCTCCAAATCAATAGTTCTATATAACATGCCATTCTCCTTGCATTATGCTGTTGGGTCAGGGAGGAGGGAGGTTGCAATGCTGGGAAAAACACCTCCACAGCAGATCAACACAGCATTGCAACATTTTTCGAATGAAAGTAACAGCGCCCTTGGGCACCCCTGTAGTTTATTTTTAGTTATTTAGCAGACACTCTTATCCAGAGTGACTTAATATATTTTTTGTGTAATTATTTTTTTCATACCTGCCCCCCAATGGGAATCAAACCCTAAACCCTGGCATTGCAAATACCATGCTCTACAAACTGAGCCTCATCCCTGCCACAATTCAGACTACTGGACATAATTATAATTCCTATCTAAACCTAACGGCTTGTGAAACCCCCACACAGAGGTGTGAAATTCCTCAACTTGAGGAGCTTCAAACATCAGAACAATGGCCTGACAACACCTGAGACATTTTTTAGGAAGATGGCATCATCTGGTTCTATTGCCAACATGATTAGCTAAGTTATAAAAAAGTATATTACAGAGTTAGGCTTTCACAATAACATTCCTGGAAACAGATTGTAATTTTGATGCGCATAGGAATCATGAGTGCATTCAGGTGCGTATGCCACGGCTAAGTTTATTCACAGTAGACAAACAGGCTCATTCTGTTCAGAATAACCCAGGGTATGACGTCATGTCATCTTGTAACTATACATCAAATATAGTGATCATAAATGTTGACACTGTATTTGACATGAGTTTTATAATAAGACAATTTGAAGTGCACATTTGGACTCATGGGTGTTTTGCTTGCTTGTATGACATCAAAGCAGTATTTATTATAGTCCTCAACGTCTCATCTTTCAAAATACATTGAGTCCTCTGAAGCGTAGAGCCTGTGGTCTGAAGTCATGTATAGCATGTTACTGTACAGCCACTGCGTACCAATTTAGGCGTTTATCAGTGCCATTTTCAACCTGTATACTTTAAAGGGCTACATACAAATTGTGCAACAATATTGCATTTTTAAAAGCCTGTTATATTAAATGAAGTGCCCTTTAATATAGACCACATGTAAAATTCAATAAATCAGATTTTTTTATATGAATAAAGACTTGCAAAAGTGCTAAAATTCTGCATTTTGGCATGTCCCTCTGTGCACCCTCTGTGACTTCTAGGACTATTTTAACCCACTTAACCCCAGAATTCCCCCAAGTTTTCAGGATCATTGTAAAGCCCTAGTTATTCTGTTGCTTTGACAAAGTCATTGCGGGAGATTGTGATTTATTTAATGTGATTAGTGATTCATTTTAAAGGGGCAATCAGCAGATGCAACATCCATTGATTCTTGAAGAATATAACCTATAAATGAAGAGTGAAAACAGTGGAGTGAGGCAGAGCGAGAAAGAAAGAATGAAAACAGTGGAGTGAGACAGAGTGAGAGAGAGAGAGAATTGTGAGGAGAGAGAGAGAGTGAAAACAGTGGAGTGAGAGAGAGAGAAAGAGAGAGAGAGAGAGAGAGAAAGAAAGAGAGAGAGGGAGTTGTCAGGAGAGAGAAAGAGTGAAAACAGTGGAGTGAGACAGCGAGAGAGAGAGTTGTGAGGAGAGAGAGAGTGAAACAGTGGAGTGAGAGAGAGAGAGAGAGTTGTGAGGAGAGAGAAATAGTGAAAACAGTCGAGTGAGGCAGAGAGAGAGTTGTGAGGATAGAGAAAGAGAGAGTGAAAACAGTGGAGTGAGACAGAACGAGAGAGAAAGTGAATTGTGAGAAGAGAGAGAGTGAAAACAGTGGAGTGAGTCAGAGCGAAAGAGAGAGAGAGCTGTGAAGAGAGAGAAAGAGTGAAAACAGTGGAGTAAGAGAGAGAGAGAGAGAGAGAGAGAGAAAGAGAGAGAGAACTGTCCACAATGTTAATAGGAACAAAGATTTGTGTTCCTAGGTTAGGGCCCTTAATATGGAATACATTAAATAGAGTGGTTAGAATATATAAAGGGTCACAGTTTCTATGAAGTACATCCAGTCGTCTGAAAAAGTTTGGGCACCCCTCTGAGGCTGCATAATAATTTACTCTGTCGTCACAGAAAATGATCACAGTGGCATGCCATTCATTTTCTAATAAAAGCTGAGTAATGGGCTATTGTCCAGACAAAGATTTTTAGTGTAGCAATATTAAGTTGTATGAAATTAAATCAGATGTGAAAAATAGGCTATGCCTCAGCCCAATAGGGAATGTCCTCTTGGTGTAACGGTCAAGCTGTTGCTTTCTCCCGCGGTAGACCTGGTTCATATCCCGTCGGTTACATTAAGCAGTCTATTCTCTGAAAATAGTCCAGACAGCATGTACCCAACAGTGAGGTCAGTGGGATTGGAGAGAGTCCCCTCTCCCTCTCTCTGTCTCCTCCCGAGTATCATTTCTTACTCGGCAGGATCCGTCCACGTTATCGGAGGGCTCCTGGCAAGCGGGGAGTCGCCGACCCGCGTTCAATGTGCCGGTCCGCTTAGCGAGTGCGTCCCGCACGCCCCCATGTCTTCTTTTTTTTCATTTTCATATTTTTGAAAAAATAATTTTTCATATTTTTTTTTCTGCTTCAAAGTAGATTAAGTCAGCTTCTCCAACATTCCGGTTTTTTCTCTGCTTCAAAGTAGATTAAGTGAAGCTTCACCTCCATTCAGGCAGTTATCACACCCCCCCCACCCGGATTCGACCCCACTGGTCATTTAAAGACGTGTTTGGCTACGGGCACGTGGTAAGTTATGCGTTCACCTGGTAGTCGTCTTTTTTTTCATTTTCATATTTATGAAAAAAAATATATATATATATTTTTGGTAGTCATTTAGCAGACACTCTTATCCAGAGCGACTTACAGTTAGTGATGCATATTTTCTTCATATTTTTTATTTTTTTTATATATATTTTTCTAGCTTTATAAAAAAACAAACGGATAAAAACCTGGTTTTCTAATATGTACGGGTTCATGAGGGTTGCCTAATCACACATGTGACATTTTGGAAGGATGTGATTTTTTAAGCCTTCGAAACAGCACCTTTGACCACAATGTAAGGCACTTTCGGTTGTCACAGGAAGCTATAATTAAACACATATCCTCATTGGGACAAGCTCTTACAGAATCCTGAGTTTCAGGTCAATCCGTGAAAAACTAAACTTTTTACAGAGGGTTGAATGTAGCGTTTTCACTATCTGCTGGTGGATACATCTAAACCATGTTTAGGGTCAATCTTCCCACTTCCGGTTGCTCCAGGAAGCTTAAACTCAACACAGGTAATCCTTATAGTGGCCTGATGGGTTGACAAAGAAGACAGTTTGATATGGCAATATAAACCCACATAGGCATCAAGTTGAAGTTAGGGCAGCAGGCAATGTATTTCTATGGAAAAGAGTTCACGGTCAACTGTTTGAATAAATGCACCCTGTTTTCACTGTTAAGGATTAATTCCACATGGTCATGGGTAGGCTTGCACAGATCGGGAGAACCTTAGGAGCGTTCCTGTGGTTGAAATGTTTTTCTATCCTTACCGGATCTAATGCTCTCACCCAAAAGCACCTCAAATTTAAGACCAGGCTTCATTTTGGGCCTTGTCCTGAGACCTTTCTGGATGTCTATATTTTAGCCCAATATACGTCAGAGCCTGCTGATCTTCACATATGTTGCTCTTTATATGCCCCCCAACCATAATCTGGAAATATATTAATTTCAGACTTCTGGACATAAAACTTACATATTGTGAAAACCACACACAGACATGTGAAATCCCTTAGCTAGATGAGCCTCAAACATCAGAGCAATGGCCTAGGCGACAACACCTTGGGTGGGCAATTGTCTTCCAAATGAATGTTCATATATAACACGCCATTCTCCAAATCAATAGTTCTATATAACATGCCATTCTCCTTGCATTATGCTGTTGGGTCAGGGAGGAGGGAGGTTGCAATGCTGGGAAAAACACCTCCACAGCAGATCAACACAGCATTGCAACATTTTTCAAATGAAAGTAACAGCGCCCTTGGGCACCCCTGTAGTTTATTTTTAGTCATTTAGCAGACACTCTTATCCAGAGTGACTTAATATATTTTTTGTGTAACTATTTTTTTCATACCTGCCCCCCAATGGGAATCAAACCCTAAACCCTGGCATTGCAAATACCATGCTCTACAAACTGAGCCTCATCCCTGCCACAATTCAGACTACTGGACATAATTATAATTCCTATCTAAACCTAACGGCTTGTGAAACCCCCACACAGAGGTGTGAAATTCCTCAACTTGAGGAGCTTCAAACATCAGAACAATGGCCTGACAACACCTGAGACATTTTTTAGGAAGATGGCATCATCTGGTTCTATTGCCAACATGATTAGCTAAGTTATAAAAAAGTATATTACAGAGTTAGGCTTTCACAATAACATTCCTGGAAACAGATTGTAATTTTGATGCGCATAGGAATCATGAGTGCATTCAGGTGCGTATGCCACGGCTAAGTTTATTCACAGTAGACAAACAGGCTCATTCTGTTCAGAATAACCCAGGGTATGACGTCATGTCATCTTGTAACTATACATCAAATATAGTGATCATAAATGTTGACACTGTATTTGACATGAGTTTTATAATAAGAAAATTTGAAGTGCACATTTGGACTCATGGGTGTTTTGCTTGCTTGTATGACATCAAAGCAGTATTTATTATAGTCCTCAACGTCTCATCTTTCAAAATACATTTAGTCCTCTGAAGCGTAGAGCCTGTGGTCTGAAGTCATGTATAGCATGTTACTGTACAGCCACTGCGTACCAATTTAGGCGTTTATCAGTGCCATTTTCAACCTGTATACTTTAAAGGGCTACATACAAATTGTGCAACAATATTGCATTTTAAAAAGCCTGTTATATTAAATGAAGTGCCCTTTAATATAGACCACATGTAAAATTCAATAAATCAGATTTTTTTATATGAATAAAGACTTGCAAAAGTGCTAAAATTCTGCATTTTGGCATGTCCCTCTGTGCACCCTCTGTGACTTCTAGGACTATTTTAACCCACTTAACCCCAGAATTCCCCCAAGTTTTCAGGATCATTGTAAAGCCCTAGTTATTCTGTTGCTTTGACAAAGTCATTTCGGGAGATTGTGATTTATTTAATGTGATTAGTGATTCATTTTAAAGGGGCAATCAGCAGATGCAACATCCATTGATTCTTGAAGAATATAACCTATAAATGAAGAGTGAAAACAGTGGAGTGAGGCAGAGCGAGAAAGAAAGAATGAAAACAGTGGAGTGAGACAGAGTGAGAGAGAGAGAGAATTGTGAGGAGAGAGAGTGAAAACAATGGAGTGCGACAGAGTGAGAGAGAGAGAGAATTGTGAGGAGAGAGAGAGAGTGAAAACAGTGGAGTGAGAGAGAGAGAAAGAGAGAGAGAGAGAGAGAGAAAGAAAGAGAGAGAGGGAGTTGTCAGGAGAGAGAAAGAGTGAAAACAGTGGAGTGAGACAGCGAGAGAGAGAGTTGTGAGGAGAGAGAGAGTGAAACAGTGGAGTTAGAGAGAGAGAGAGAGTTGTGAGGAGAGAGAAATAGTGAAAACAGTCGAGTGAGGCAGAGAGAGAGTTGTGAGGATAGAGAAAGAGAGAGTGAAAACAGTGGAGTGAGACAGAACGAGAGAGAAAGTGAATTGTGAGAAGAGAGAGAGTGAAAACAGTGGAGTGAGTCAGAGCGAAAGAGAGAGAGAGCTGTGAAGAGAGAGAAAGAGTGAAAACAGTGGAGTAAGAGAAGAGAGAGAGAGAGAGAGAGAGAGAGAGAGAGAGAGAGAGAGAGAGAGAGAGAGAGAGAGAGAGAGAGAGAGAGAACTGTCCACAATGTTAATAGGAACAAAGATTTGTGTTCCTAGGTTAGGGCCCTTAATATGGAATACATTAAATAGAGTGGTTAGAATATATAAAGGGTAACAGTTTCTATGAAGTACATCCAGTCGTCTGAAAAAGTTTGGGCACCCCTCTGAGGCTGCATAATAATTTACTCTGTCGTCACAGAAAATGATCACAGTGGCATGCCATTCATTTTCTAATAAAAGCTGAGTAATGGGCTATTGTCCAGACAAAGATTTTTAGTGTAGCAATATTAAGTTGTATGAAATTAAATCAGATGTGAAAAATAGGCTATGCCTCAGCCCAATAGGGAATGTCCTCTTGGTGTAACGGTCAAGCTGTTGCTTTCTCCCGCGGTAGACCTGGTTCATATCCCGTCGGTTACATTAAGCAGTCAATTCTCTGAAAATAGTCCAGACAGCATGTACCCAACAGTGAAGTCAGTGGGATTGGAGAGAGTCCCCTCTCCCTCTCTCTGTCTCCTCCCGAGTATCATTTCTTACTCGGCAGGATCCGTCCACGTTTTCGGAGGGCTCCTGGCAAGCGGGGAGTCGCCGACCCGCGTTCAATGTGCCGGTCCGCTTAGCGAGTGCGTCCCGCACGCCCCCATGTCTTCTTTTTTTTCATTTTCATATTTTTGAAAAAATTATTTTTCATATTTTTTTTTCTGCTTCAAAGTAGATTAAGTCAGCTTCTCCAACATTCCGTTTTTTTCTCTGCTTCAAAGTAGATTAAGTGAAGCTTCACCTCCATTCAGGCAGTTATCACACCCCCCCACCCGGATTCGACCCCACTGGTCATTTAAAGACGTGTTTGGCTACGGGCACGTGGTAAGTTATGCGTTCACCTGGTAGTCGTCTTTTTTTTCATTTTCATATTTATGAAAAAATATATATATATATTTTTTTGGTAGTCATTTAGCAGACACTCTTATCCAGAGCGACTTACAGTTAGTGATGCATATTTTCTTAATATTTTTTATTTTTTTTTATATCTTTTTTTCTAGCTTTATAAAAAAACAAACAGAGGAGTGAGAGTGAGAGAGAGAGAGAGAGTTGTGAGGAGAGAGAAATAGTGAAAACAGTCGAGTGAGGCAGAGAGAGAGTTGTGAGGATAGAGAAAGAGAGAGTGAAAACAGTGGAGTGAGACAGAACGAGAGAGAAAGTGAATTGTGAGAAGAGAGAGAGTGAAAACAGTGGAGTGAGTCAGAGCGAAAGAGAGAGAGAGCTGTGAAGAGAGAGAAAGAGTGAAAACAGTGGAGTAAGAGAGAGAGAGAGAGAGAGAGAGAGAGAGAGAGAGAGAGAGAAAGAGAGAGAGAACTGTCCACAATGTTAATAGGAACAAAGATTTGTGTTCCTAGGTTAGGGCCCTTAATATGGAATACATTAAATAGAGTGGTTAGAATATATAAAGGGTAACAGTTTCTATGAAGTACATCCAGTCGTCTGAAAAAGTTTGGGCACCCCTCTGAGGCTGCATAATAATTTACTCTGTCGTCACAGAAAATGATCACAGTGGCATGCCATTCATTTTCTAATAAAAGCTGAGTAATGGGCTATTGTCCAGACAAAGATTTTTAGTGTAGCAATATTAAGTTGTATGAAATTAAATCAGATGTGAAAAATAGGCTATGCCTCAGCCCAATATGGAATGTCCTCTTGGTGTAACGGTCAAGCTGTTGCTTTCTCCCGCGGTAGACCTGGTTCATATCCCGTCGGTTACATTAAGCAGTCTATTCTCTGAAAATAGTCCAGACAGCATGTACCCAACAGTGAGGTCAGTGGGATTGGAGAGAGTCCCCTCTCCCTCTCTCTGTCTCCTCCCGAGTATCATTTCTTACTCGGCAGGATCCGTCCACGTTTTCGGAGGGCTCCTGGCAAGCGGGGAGTCGCCGACCCGCGTTCAATGTGCCGGTCCGCTTAGCGAGTGCGTCCCGCACGCCCCCATGTCTTCTTTTTTTTCATTTTCATATTTTAGAAAAAATAATTTTTCATTTTTTTTTTTCTGCTTCAAAGTAGATTAAGTCAGCTTCTCCAACATTCAGAGCCTGCTGATCTTCACATATGTTGCTCTTTATATGCCCCCCAACCATAATCTGGAAATATATTAATTTCAGACTTCTGGACATAAAACTTACATATTGTGTAAACCACACACAGACATGTGAAATCCCTTAGCTAGATGAGCCTCAAACATCAGAGCAATGGCCTAGGCGACAACACCTTGGGTGGGCAATTGTCTTCCAAATGAATGTTCATATATAACACGCCATTCTCCAAATCAATATTTCTATATAACATGCCATTCTCCTTGCATTATGCTGTTGGGTCAGGGAGGAGGGAGGTTGCAATGCTGGGAAAAACACCTCCACAGCAGATCAACACAGCATTGCAACATTTTTCGAATGAAAGTAACAGCGCCCTTGGGCACCCCTGTAGTTTATTTTTAGTCATTTAGCAGACACTCTTATCCAGAGTGACTTAATATATTTTTTGTGTAATTATTTTTTTCATACCTGCCCCCCAGTGGGAATCAAACCCTAAACCCTGGCATTGCAAATACCATGCTCTACAAACTGAGCCTCATCCCTGCCACAATTCAGACTACTGGACATAATTATAATTCCTATCTAAACCTAACGGCTTGTGAAACCCCCACACAGAGGTGTGAAATTCCTCAACTTGAGGAGCTTCAAACATCAGAACAATGGCCTGACAACACCTGAGACATTTTTTAGGAAGATGGCATCATCTGGTTCTATTGCCAACATGATTAGCTAAGTTATAAAAAAGTATATTACAGAGTTAGGCTTTCACAATAACATTCCTGGAAACAGATTGTAATTTTGATGCGCATAGGAATCATGAGTGCATTCAGGTGCGTATGCCACGGCTAAGTTTATTCACAGTAGACAAACAGGCTCATTCTGTTCAGAATAACCCAGGGTATGACGTCATGTCATCTTGTAACTATACATCAAATATAGTGATCA
>NW_028158634.1:17500-28272 GCF_964263955.1 Coregonus lavaretus | reverse complement strand
CAGAGAGAGAGAGAGAGAGAGAGAGAGACAGAGAGAGAGAGAGAGACAGACAGAGAGACAGAGAGAGAGAGAGAGAGCAGAGAGAGAGAGAGAGAGAGAGAGAGGAGAGAGAGACAGAGAGAGAGAGAGAGACAGAGAGAGAGACAGAGACAGAGAGAGACAGAGAGACAGAGAGAGACAGGGAGACAGAGAGAGAGACAGAGACAGAGACAGAGAGAGAGAGAGAGACATAGAGAGAGACAGAGACAGAGAGAGAGACAGAGAGACAGACAGAGAGACAGAGAGAGAGACAGAGACAGAGACAGAGAGAGAGAGAGAGAGAGAGAGAGACATAGAGAGAGACAGAGACAGAAAGACAGAGACAGAGAGAGAGACAGAGACAGAGACAGAGACAGAAAGACAGAGAGACAGACAGAGAGAGAGAGAGAGAGAGAGAGAGAGAGAGAGAGAGAGAGAGAGAGAGACAGAGAGAGAGAGAGAGAGGGGGGGGCAGACGGGTGTGTTATGTTAAACTAGAGATAATAGGGGGGGGGGGGGCAGTAGAATTTTACAAGACAATCTGGTTTAGTCGAGCAGTTGGTTTAAAAGCAGCGGTAATTAACTGTAAATGTCCGAACGCGACGTTGAACGTGATGTTGTGTCGGGGTTTTTGACACCTCTAATTGCGTTTGTTTAAAAGACCTGCCCTAGAGGTCCCTGGGAAATTCATTAGGCAGGAAACCAGGCAGTAACACGGTAGCGCCCAGAGTTATCCAACAATGACTGTCAAAGGGTTGGTAAAGAACACAAGCTTGGAGGAGATAAGGACCAATTAATGACCAAACACAAAATGGATGTGGGAGAGGAGAGAGCCCTTCTAATTCACTCCCCTTCATCAGCCCTGTAACATTACCTACTGAGCCAGAGACCATAACCCCATGGATACTACCCTGTCACTCAGGACAAGAACCAGGGTGTAGAGGAGGGGGGTGGAGAGAAGAGCCAGAGACCCTAACCCCATGGATACTACCCTGTCACTCAGGACAAGCACCAGGGGGTAGAGGAGGGGGGTGGAGAGAAGAGCCAGAGACCCTAACCCCATGGATACTACCCTGTCACTCAGGACAAGCACCAGGGGGTAGAGGAGGGGGGTGGAGAGAAGGGCCAGAGACCCTAACCCCATGGATACTACCCTGTCACTCAGGACAAGCACCAGGGGGTAGAGGAGGGGGGTGGAGAGAAGAGCCAGAGACCCTAAGATAATAAGAGAGTAAGATAATCACATCTAGAAGATACGTGTAGTATTGTAGTAAGATAATCACATCTAGAAGATATATGTAGTATTGTAGTAAGATAATCACATCTAGAAGATATATGTAGTATTGTAGTAAGATAATCACATCTAGAAGATATGTGTAGTATTGTGGTAAGATAATCACATCTAGAAGATACGTGTAGTATTGTAGTAAGATAATCACATCTAGAAGATACGTGTAGTATTGTAGTAAGATAATCACATCTAGAAGATACGTGTAGTATTGTAGTAAGATAATCACATCTAGAAGATACGTGTAGTATTGTAGAAAGATAATCACATCTAGAAGATACGTGTAGTATTGTAGTAAGATAATCACATCTAGAAGATACGTGTAGTATTGTAGTAAGATAATCACATCTAGAAGATACGTGTAGTATTGTAGTAAGATAATCACATCTAGAAGATACGTGTAGTATTGTAGTAAGATAATCACATCTAGAAGATACGTGTAGTATTGTAGTAAGATAATCACATCTAGAAGATACGTGTAGTATTGTAGTAAGATAATCACATCTAGAAGATACGTGTAGTATTGTAGTAAGATAATCACATCTAGAAGATATGTGTAGTATTGTAGAAAGATAATCACATCTAGAAGATACGTGTAGTATTGTAGTAAGATAATCACATCTAGAAGATACGTGTAGTATTGTAGTAAGATAATCACATCTAGAAGATACGTGTAGTATTGTAGTAAGATAATCACATCTAGAAGATACGTGTAGTATTGTAGTAAGATAATCACATCTAGAAGATACGTGTAGTATTGTAGTAAGATAATCACATCTAGAAGATATGTGTAGTATTGTAGTAAGATAATCACATCTAGAAGATACGTGTAGTATTGTAGTAAGATAATCACATCTAGAAGATACGTGTAGTATTGTAGTAAGATAATCACATCTAGAAGATACGTGTAGTATTGTAGTAAGATAATCACATCTAGAAGATACGTGTAGTATTGTAGTAAGATAATCACATCTAGAAGATGCGTGTAGTATTGTATTAAGGTAGTCAGATCACAACCACACACACACACAGTTAATCTTATATCCTGTGGCCTAGTCCCCTTATCCCTATAAATTCTGTATCTACCTCCATTACTCCAGTATCCCTTCACATCTACATTTGGAATTGGAACTTACTTTTTAAATATTTCCTGTACATAGTATGCATACTTTTGACAAGACTCGTTTTTCATTTGACTGACACTGCATTGATCTATTCAGGCGTCAACCCGTGTCGAGCGTTCCCCAAGACAGAAAACATTTTATTTTGTGATGACAGATTATACGGCGTTCAATGTAGTCGCTAAATACCCAGGGAGAGACACAAGGAAAATATCAAGAGGGTCTTTAATTCAGCCAGACAAATGTTAAGTAGGACAATGGATGACACCGGTTCAGAGCTGACTGGTGTTTCAGATAGTAGATAGGAGTGGATTAACAGACACTGACTGGTGTTTCAGATAGTAGATAGGAGTGTATTAACAGACACTGACTGGTGTTTCAGATAGTAGATAGGAGTGTATTAACAGACACTGACTGGTGTTTCAGACAGAAGGAGATAGCAGTGGATTAACATACACTTCAACAGACACACACACAAACACGTACACAGAGACACACAGGCAGATATTTACGCACACACACACATACACACACACGCACACACACACACACAACCCCTAACACGTGTTCAGAAACACGGCTGTTGTTCTGTCAGTCTTCAACCTGCTCTCTCACGTTCTTCTGGTACATTAAACAGTGAATAACTTTATTCACACTGATTTTGATAAAGTTTAATCTAATCAGCAGAGCTTTGAACTTCTGTGTGTGGCTACAGACAGTCTTGCATATAACCTCCCAACACGCACACCATCGCTGAGGAGAGTTAGCGAGCATTGCATTTCACTGCACCGCGTGCATGTGACCCATAAACTCTGATCAGGTTGAACCTTGATGTGGTCTTACCCGTTGCAAAAAAAACGACGGTGTTTTTTTGAAAAACGTGATCGGCGTAATCGTAAAAGGTTTGAGGTGATATCATGACACGAACCACCAGTATATAATGTTGTAAATTGTACCACAGAAGTCTTTGGACGTGGTAATGAATCCAAGACGCCATAGTGGCGAGGAAACCAAAAAATGCATTGAAGTAACGAACCACGGACCTTACCTGTGTCCACACAGCCCAGACAGGTCCAACAGCACCAACGGGGGGAAAGAGAAGACAACTTATTTAGTTTGTTTGTGAGGACATATTTAATAAGACGACATGGACAAAGCCAAACCCTGCTTGATTAGGTGTGCCAAAAATAAAAGGTGTTGTTTGGAAAAGCACTTCTGATTATTTGCTGGGTCCATTAACTTGATGAAAGACAGGAAATGAAGGTAAAACAACAACTGTCAAGAAGAAATTAGGACATTTAAAACAAACATGTCTCCTAGAATCATTAAAGTAGCCCAGAAACATGCCTGACCTTAAAACCAACATGTCTCCTATGAATCCTTAAAGTAGCCCAGAAACATGCCTGACCTTAAAACCAACATGTCTCCTAGAATCCTTAAAGTAGCCCAGAAACATGCTTGAGCGTAAAACCAAGTCCGCCTGGAGAGCCTTTCAAACACAACACTTAATATCTGGGGTCTGAGCTAAATCTGTTGCTTTGGTCTTTCATCAATATTTGTCCTGAGGAATTTGAACACTGTTTTCCACATTAGGGCCTGTGCACCCAAACACCAGTTCAACCTCCTCCACTCTGCTTTCTCCCTATAGACTAGGGCTCCTTCACTCTGCTTTCTCCCTATAGATTATGGATCCTTCACTCTGCTTTCTCCCTATAGACTAGGGCTCCTCCACTCTGCTTTCTCCCTATAGATTAGGGATCCTCCACTCTGCTTTCTCCCTATAGACTAGGGCTCCTCCACTCTGCTTTCTCCCTATAGACTAGGGCTCCTCCACTCTGCTTTCTCCCTATAGACTAGGGCTCCTCCACTCTGCTTTCTCCCTATAGATTAGGGCTCCTTCACTCTGCTTTCTCCCTATAGACTAGGGCTCCTCCACTCTGCTTTCTCCCTATAGACTAGGGCTCCTCCACTCTGCTTTCTCCCTATAGACTAGGGCTCCTTCACTCTGCTTTCTCCCTATAGACTAGGCTCTATTCCAGAAGACAATGAGATAGCCAATGGCATGACCACAGTGTTGTAACTAAGACACAAAGCAAGTTGTTGGATTTTCTACTTGAACATTAAAATAGTTTTTTTTTTTTTTTTTTGGCTCCATCTTATTTGCACTTACAGGCTGAGGGCAATAAATTATCAGATTCCAGAGGTTGCGAGTGTGACTGCCGACCTCAACCTGCTAACACAGCAGCTGAACGGATGAACGCACACACACACACACACACACACACACACACACACACACACACACACACACACACACACACACACACCTGCTAACAAAATTCCCATCACTTGTTGGCTAACAGGTTTCTCTTCTCAGTGGATGATCACAACTACATTCACCAAGTGCAATGAAGCAGCATCCATCAACCTTCCAGTGGAAGAGAAAAAGAAAACAGCAGTTTTTAGCAGCCACCTTTCATTCCATATGATTCCCTGTGTAGCCTGATGTCGTTGCTGTATTCATGATTCCATATGATTCCCTATGTAGCCTGATGTCGTTGCTGTATTCATGATTCCATATGATTCCCTATGTAGCCTGATGTCGTTGCTGTATTCATGATTCCATATGATTCACTGTGTAGCCTGATGTCGTTGCTGTATTCATGATTCCATATGATTCACTCTGTAGCCTGACGTCGTTGCTGTATTCATGATTCCATATGATTCACTATGTAGCCTGATGTCGTTGCTGTATTCATGATTCCATATGATTCCCTATGTAGCCTGATGTCGTTGCTGTATTCATGATTCCATATGATTCCCTATGTAGCCTGACGTCGTTGCTGTATTCATGATTCCATATGATTCCCTCTGTAGCCTGATGTCGTTGCTGTATTCATGATTCCATATGATTCCCTATGTAGCCTGATGTCGTTGCTGTATTCATGATTCCATATGATTCACTGTGTAGCCTGATGTCGTTGCTGTATTCATGATTCCATATGATTCCCTATGTAGCCTGACGTCGTTGCTGTATTCATGATTCCATATGATTCACTCTGTAGCCTGATGTCGTTGCTGTATTCATGATTCCATATGATTCACTATGTAGCCTGATGTCGTTGCTGTATTCATGATTCCATATGATTCACTCTGTAGCCTGACGTCGTTGCTGTATTCATGATTCCATATGATTCACTATGTAGCCTGATGTCGTTGCTGTATTCATGATTCCATATGATTCACTATGTAGCCTGATGTCGTTGCTGTATTCATGTGGAACTACTAGAGACATGGGGTCATTCATTCACTGTCCTCCATTTTCATCCAATGTTAAACCTCCTTATTCAATACAACTAACTGTTAAACCTCCTTATTCAATACAACTAACAGTTATACCTCCTTATTCAATACAACTAACTGTTAAACCTCCTTATTCAATACAACTAACAGTTATACCTCCTTATTAAATACAACTAACAGTTAAACCTCCTTATTCAATACTACTAACAGTTATACCTCCTTATTCAATACAACTAACAGTTATACCTCCTTATTCAATACAACTAACCGTTATACCTCCTTATTCAATACAACTAACTGTTAAACATCCTTATTCAATACAACTAACAGTTATACCTCCTTATTCAACAAAACTAACTGTTAAACCTCCTTATTCAATACAACTAACCGTTATACCTCCTTATTCAATACAACTAACCGTTAAACCTCCTTATTCAATACAACTAACTGTTAAACCTCCTTATTCAATACAACTAACTGTTAAACCTCCTTATTCAATACAACTAACAGTTATACCTCCTTATTCAATACAACTAACTGTTAAACCTCCTTATTCAATACAACTAACAGTTATACCTCCTTATTAAATACAACTAACAGTTAAACCTCCTTATTCAATACTACTAACAGTTATACCTCCTTATTCAATACAACTAACAGTTTTACCTCCTTATTCAATACAACTAACCGTTATACCTCCTTATTCAATACAACTAACTGTTAAACATCCTTATTCAATACAACTAACAGTTATACCTCCTTATTCAATAAAACTAACTGTTAAACCTCCTTATTCAATACAACTAACCGTTATACCTCCTTATTCAATACAACTAACCGTTAAACCTCCTTATTCAATACAACTAACTGTTAAACATCCTTATTCAATACAACTAACTGTTAAACCTCTTTATTCAATACAACTAACCGTTAAACCGCCTTATTCAATACAACTAACCGTTAAACCGCCTTATTCAATACAACTAACCGTTAAACCTCCTTATTCAATACAACTAACCGTTATACCTCCTTATTCAATACAACTAACCGTTTTACCTCCTTATTCAATACAACTAACTGTTAAACCGCCTTATTCGATACAACTAACCGTTAAACCTCCTTATTCAATACAACTAACCGTTTTACCTCCTTATTCAATACAACTAACTGTTAAACATCCTTATTCAATACAACTAACCGTTAAACCTCCTTATTCAATACAACTAACCGTTATACCTCCTTATTCAATACAACTAACCGTTATACCTCCTTATTCAATACAACTAACTGTTAAACCGCCTTATTCGATACAACTAACCGTTAAACCTCCTTATTCAATACAACTAACCGTTTTACCTCCTTATTCAATACAACTAACTGTTAAACATCCTTATTCAATACAACTAACCGTTAAACCTCCTTATTCAATACAACTAACCGTTATACCTCCTTATTCAATACAACTAACCGTTATACCTCCTTATTCAATACAACTAACTGTTTTACCTCCTTATTCAATACAACTAACCGTTAAACCTCCTTATTCAATACAACTAACCGTTATACCTCCTTATTCAATACAACTAACCGTTAAACCTCCTTATTCAATACAACTAACCGTTATACCTCCTTTTTCAATACAACTAACCGTTATACCTCCTTATTCAATACAACTAACTGTTAAACCGCCTTATTCGATACAACTAACCGTTAAACCTCCTTATTCAATACAACTAACCGTTTTACCTCCTTATTCAATACAACTAACTGTTAAACATCCTTATTCAATACAACTAACCGTTAAACATCCTTATTCAATACAACTAACCGTTAAACCTCCTTATTCAATACAACTAACCGTTAAACCTCCTTATTCAATACAACTAACTGTTAAACATCCTTATTCAATACAACTAACCGTTAAACCTCCTTATTCAATACAACTAACCGTTAAACCTCCTTATTCAATACAACTAACTGTTAAACATCCTTATTCAATACAACTAACCGTTTTACCTCCTTATTCAATACAACTAACTGTTAAACCGCCTTATTCGATACAACTAACCGTTAAACCTCCTTATTCAATACAACTAACCGTTTTACCTCCTTATTCAATACAACTAACTGTTAAACATCCTTATTCAATACAACTAACCGTTAAACCTCCTTATTCAATACAACTAACCGTTATACCTCCTTATTCAATACAACTAACCGTTATACCTCCTTATTCAATACAACTAACTGTTAAACCGCCTTATTCGATACAACTAACCGTTAAACCTCCTTATTCAATACAACTAACCGTTTTACCTCCTTATTCAATACAATTAACTGTTAAACATCCTTATTCAATACAACTAACCGTTAAACCTCCTTATTCAATACAACTAACCGTTATACCTCCTTATTCAATACAACTAACCGTTATACCTCCTTATTCAATACAACTAACTGTTTTACCTCCTTATTCAATACAACTAACCGTTAAACCTCCTTATTCAATACAACTAACCGTTATACCTCCTTATTCAATACAACTAACCGTTAAACCTCCTTATTCAATACAACTAACCGTTATACCTCCTTTTTCAATACAACTAACCGTTATACCTCCTTATTCAATACAACTAACTGTTAAACCGCCTTATTCGATACAACTAACCGTTAAACCTCCTTATTCAATACAACTAACCGTTTTACCTCCTTATTCAATACAACTAACTGTTAAACATCCTTATTCAATACAACTAACCGTTAAACATCCTTATTCAATACAACTAACCGTTAAACCTCCTTATTCAATACAACTAACCGTTAAACCTCCTTATTCAATACAACTAACTGTTAAACATCCTTATTCAATACAACTAACCGTTAAACCTCCTTATTCAATACAACTAACTGTTTGAAAATTCAGGTCCACCCAACCGTCCCGTGTGGTTTCACATTAAATTCAGTTTGGGATTCAAACCACACACTTTTCAATTAAACTTCTACTTCTAAGACAAGGCAGCATGCCACATTACATTATGATACACTACATGGCCGAAAGTATGTGGACACCCCTTCAAATTAGTGGATTTGGCTATTTCAGTCACACCCATTACTGACAGGTGTATAAAATCGAGCACACAGCCAAGCAATTTCCATAGACAGTAGAATGGCCCATACTGAAGAGCTCAGTGACTTTCAACGTGGCACCGTCATAGGATGCCACCTTTCCAACAAGGCCGTTTGTCAAATTTCTGCCCTGCTAGAGCTGCCCAGGTCAACTGTAAGTGCTGTTATTGTGAAGTGGAAACGTCTAGGAGCAACAACGGCTCAGCCGTGAAGTGGTAGGCCACACAAGCTCACAGAACGGGACCGCCGAGTGCTGAAGCGCATAGCGCGTAAAAATCTTCTGTCCTCGGTTGCAACACTCGCTACCGAATTCCAAACTGGCTCTGGAAGCAACGTCAGCACAATAACTATTAGTCGGGAGCTTCATGAAATGGGTTTCCATGGCCGAGCAGCCGCACGTAAGCCTATGATCACCATGCGCAATGCCAAGCGTCGGCTGGAGTGGTGTAAAGCCCACCGCCGTTGGACTCTAGAGCAGTGGACGTACGAATCTGGGTTCGGCGGTTGCCAGGAGAACACTACCTGCCCGAATGCATAGTGCCAACTGTAAAGTTTGGTGGAGGAGGAACAATGGTCTGGGGCTGTTTTTCATGGTTCGGGCTAGGCCCCTTTGTTCCAGTGAAGGGAAATCTTAACGCTACAGCATACAATAACATTCTAGATGATTCAGTGCTTCTAACTTTGTGCCAACAGCTTGGGGAAGGCCCTTTCCTGTTTCAGCATGACAATGCCCCCGTGCACAAAGCGAGTTCCAAACAGAGATGGTTTGTTGAGATCGGTGTGAAATAACTTGATTGGCCTGCACAGAGCCCTGACCTCAACCCCGTCGAACACCTCTGGGATGAATTGGAACGCCGACTGCGAGCCAGGCCTAATCGCCCAAACATCAGTGTCCGACCTCACTAATGCTCTTGTGGCTGAATGGAAACAATTTCCCGCAGCAATGTTCCAACATCTAGTGGAAAGCCTTCCCAGAAGAGTGGAGGCCGTTATAGCAGCAAAGGGGGGACCAACTCCATATTAATGCCCATGATTTTGGAATGAGACGTTTGACGAGCAGGTGTCCACATACATTTGGTCATGTAGTGTATTACACTATTATCACACCAGGGGCTCGGACTGATCCATATTACACTAGTAGACAATCTTTGACTTCTTTGTTCAAGGCAAATATACCCTGTTAAAACAACTAACAGTAAAAACAACTAGCATGTACTTCAATTAAAATGCATGTCCAGTTAATTAATATATTTTGTATTTTTACTAATAATATTTCTAAATTGGAAAATAAAAAGCTTATTCTACATGGGGCGGCTGGTAGCTTAGTGGTTAAGAGCGTTTTGCCAGTAACCGAAAGGTCGCTGGTTCTAATCCCCGTGCCGACTAGGTGAAAAAATCTGTCGATGTGCCCTTGAGCAAGGCACTTAACCCTAATTGCTCCTGTAAGTCGCTCTGGATAAGAGCGTCTGCTAAATTAATAAAAATATGACAACTGTTCTCAGCAAAATAGAACCCTTTGCACCTGACTCTTACTGGTTGAAATACATTTTATAAAGAAGATAAAATACATATATATATATAAACAAAAATGTTTCATGGCAACAAATATTATCACCTTAAACCTAATGGAATGTGTGGTAAAATGTCAGATGATGCCATTTCACTGCCCCCCCCCCTCTCTCTTAGCGGCTAATCCTACTGGGTGTGCTAGGTATCACTAGAGGAACGATATGTCACAGCAAAATACTGGAATTCAACATATATTCAACAAATGGAACGATTTATACATGGCATTGTTTTATAACCTTTAGTGTGGTAATGCATTCAGACGAACACACATTTCATGTAAATGTAGTAAAACGTAGTCTGTTGATTATAATAAGGTAAGACATTCGTACACATCTTATTAAGGTTTT
>NW_028158634.1:5000-12500 GCF_964263955.1 Coregonus lavaretus | reverse complement strand
GCATTGAACTGCATCCATCTATTCTGCCAACAAGGCCTTCGTGTACCTCATGAAATGTTGAGTCAAATAGAACCTGTTTTTAAAACCTCTTATGAAGTTGGTTTTGTAGCATAAACTGGGAATTTGATATTTTTGACTGATATTATGATTGTCTGTTTGTTTCATATCTGCAAAGTATTACATTACATTACATTTTAGTCATTTAGCAGACGCTCTTATCCAGAGCGACTTACAGGAGCAATTAGGGTTAAGTGCCTTGCTTAAGGGCACATCGACAGATTTTTCACCTAGTCGGCTCGGGGATTAGAACCAGCGACCTTTCGGTTACTGGCACAACGCTCTTAACCACTAAGCTACCTGCCGCCCAATATAAAATACATTGCCCCATCTTAATTTTTAAATGTCCGATTACTGAAATCCCCATATGAGAACGTCATTGTTCTAGAACATTTGTAGTAGTTAAAACGCTGTCAGTTCCACTTTTAAATCTTCCTCATACCTCTTCTTCTGCACGCCACTTCTCTTACACCGTCTAAGCTGGAAACGCCATTCAAACTTTAAACTTGTGCAGACTGGTCTGGAATAGTGTGCTATTGCATACAACGTTTTTTGATATAATTTATACTTTTTAAAACTCTACATTAGTTGTCTTTCTTTTTGTCCCATCTTCATTCACTTTAATGGGACTTTTTTTTCAACATTCATTGTGACATCATCACCTCCAACGTTCACTGTAAACAATGTCACTTTGACACAAATCAGCTACTTTGTTCCTCTTTACTTTATTCCTCTACTTCTCCGCTATTCAAATCTGGTGTTGGAACAAAAAAAAAAACATATTCTACCTAATAAAAAGTTACAGGGGTTTGTAGGAGTTTAGAGTGACGGAAAAAGAAGCTAGCTAAGGTCATTTAACAGTCTCTATTACGTCTCATCATTGAGCAGCTCAAATGGTTGCTATGGATACTATTGCTATGGATACTCACACAAACTTAGAGTAAAAGGTTACATCTGTTAGTCAAGAGTTTAAAGTGACGAAAAGCAGCTAGCTAACGTCAGCTAACAGCTCTCTCATATCACGTCATTCAGCAGCCCAAACGGAGCCGTTGCTATGGATACCAATGCATTTCAATGGCAAAAAAAAAGGCCTTAGACTAGAAAGGAAAAAAAAGATTCTAGACCTATCTCCTCTTTCAACGCTTAAGTCCCGTGTAGCTCAGTTGGTAGAGCATGACGTTTGCAACACCAGGGTTGTTGGTTTGTTTCTCACGGGGGACCATTATGAAAGAAAAACAAAAAAATGTATTCACTCACTAACTGTAAATCGCTCTGGATAAGAGCATCTGCTAAATGACTAAAATGTAAAAATGTTAAGCTGTTAACTCCAAACCAACACTGAACTTACTTAGATTGTTTGTCAAAATGTTTTTTTTTATACTATATACAGTATAATTTTTTTAAACTATAACCTTTTAAAATGTGCATAAATTAACATGGGTTTGAATGAGAACCACAGGAATACAGAGGTAGCAATTCAAACGGTCCTGCTCCTTCGCCATTTAAGCTACCAGATCAACTTTGAAACATTAAGGGCGATCAAATTCTTTAACAAATTCTATAAACTATAACTAAACAAATGTGCATAAAATAAAATAACTCACCAACAGTAATTATTGAACTGTTCAAGATAGAGACACCAAACCAACTTTCACATGTTCAGGCTATCCTAACTTAAAATGCTTTTAAAACTTGTATTAACTAAAAACTATTAAAAAAACATTCTTAAATTAGCATAACATATCCCAACAACAGTAAATCTTGAACCGTTCAAGCTACATACACCAAACAAACGTTCACATGTTCAGGCTATCCTTCTACTAAGCTAACATATGGAATTGTTTTAAGAAGGTCATAACAAAGATCATTTAGCTATTTTGGGGGAAATTTTATGACCCCTTGAAGTATCCCAAAAATATATAAAACAATTATATGATGATACATTGAATTTGTCATTACTACTCTTAGCCCATACAAACACATTGAATAACAGATTCACTACATGGAACAACATATAGTCTTTACTGCTATTAGCCCATACAAACACATTGAATAACAGATTCACTACATGGAACAACAGATAGTCCTTACTGCTATTAGCCCATACAAACACATTGAATAACAGATTCACTACATGGAACAACAGATAGTCCTTACTGCTATTAGCCCATACAAACACATTGAATAACAGATTCACTACATGGAACAACAGATAGTCCTTACTGCTATTAGCCCATACAAACACATTGAATAACAGATTCACTACATGGAACAACAGATAGTCCTTACTGCTATTAGCCCATACAAACACATTGAATAACAGATTCACTACATGGAACAACAAATAGTCCCCCCCAAAAAATCTAAAGAAAGTTTGTTCTGAAATGTCTGTCCTATATCTAAGAGAAAAAGATCAGGAAACCTTTTACATGTATTTAACCCCTTATTTTTGGCACTAAATAATCTCCATATATTCTTCCATTTGGTACCGGGGGACCTTCAGACGAATCTTGTGAGGCTTGTGGGCGTCCTAGAGAAGAAACCGACATGTACGTGTTCGCGAGAGTCTCACCTTTCCACAGAGGACGCTACAGACAGAAGTTAGCAGATCGGCTGTACCAACTTCAGACGAGTCCCGAGAAGCTTGTCGGGGGTCGTAGAGCAAAACGGAGAACACCATCGTGTTCGCGAGAGTCTCATCTTTCCACAGTCTTCCAGGCCAAACCGTTCGGACGCTACAGACGATTTAGTGAGAAGACCGATTTTCGGGATGTCTCATGGTCTGACAAACACACGACATCGGTCGGTTGCGGTGGATTGAGACGCATCCGGTGCAAAAATATCTCTAGATTGAACTGACAGATTTGGATGGGGATTTTTGTAAATATGCTAATTAGACTGCCACGGGGTTAAATAGTAAAGTCAAACGTTTTAAACTTCTACCACAAATGTACTTTTAAAGAGGTAAAACAAGTCCCACTAATTGTAGTTCATGTACAATTACCATCCAGTTATTGATACAAATATGAATGGAAACAACAGTGAGTAACTGTGTAAGTCTCCGTCCCAAAATGGCACCCGATTATCTTTATAGTGCACTTCTTTTGACCAGAGCTGTTCAGAAGTAGTGCACTATAAAGGGAAAAGGGTATTATTTGGGACGCAGGTGCATCTCCTTCCAATATTTCCAGTCATAGGGGGAACTATTTAATTAAAACCCTGGCATCTAGCAAACTGCGGAGGGATCAGTGCATTGGCTGGCACAGAAAATAGTTAATTTAATATGCATCGTTACCCTGGAGCCCACGACACCAGACAGGACCCAGTTACCCTGGAGCCCACAACACCAGACAGGACCCAGTTACCCTGGAGACCACAACACCAGACAGGACCCAGTTACCCTGGAGACCACTACACCAGACAGGACCCAGTTACCCTGGAAACCACAACACCAGACAGGACCCAGTTACCCTGGAGCCCACGACACCAGACAGGACCCAGTTACCCTGGAGACCACAACACCAGACAGGACCCAGTTACCCTGGAGACCACAACACCAGACAGGACCCAGTTACCCTGGAGCCCACGACACCAGACAGGACCCAGTTACCCTGGAGACCACGACACCAGACAGGACCCAGTTACCCTGGAGACCACAACACCAGACAGGACCCAGTTACCCTGGAGACCACAACACCAGACAGGACCCAGTTACCCTGGAGCCCACGACACCAGACAGGACCCAGTTACCCTGGAGCCCACAACACCAGACAGGACCCAGTTACCCTGGAGACCACAACACCAGACAGGACCCAGTTACCCTGGAGACCACTACACCAGACAGGACCCAGTTACCCTGGAGACCACAACACCAGACAGGACCCAGTTACCCTGGAGCCCACAACACCAGACAGGACCCAGTTACCCTGGAGCCCACGACACCAGACAGGACCCAGTTACCCTGGAGCCCACAACACCAGACAGGACCCAGTTACCCTGGAGACCACAACACCAGACAGGACCCAGTTACCCTGGAGCCCACAACACCAGACAGGACCCAGTTACCCTGGAGCCCACGACACCAGACAGGACCCAGTTACCCTGGAGCCCACAACACCAGACATGACCCAGTTACCCTGGAGACCACAACACCAGACAGGACCCAGTTACCCTGGAGACCACTACACCAGACAGGACCCAGTTACCCTGGAGACCACAACACCAGACAGGACCCAGTTACCCTGGAGCCCACGACACCAGACAGGACCCAGTTACCCTGGAGACCACAACACCAGACAGGACCCAGTTACCCTGGAGACCACTACACCACACAGGACCCAGTTACCCTGGAGCCCACGACACCAGACAGGACCCAGTTACCCTGGAGACCACAACACCAGAAAGGACTCAGTTACCCTGGAGACCACTACACCACACAGGACCCAGTTACCCTGGAGACCACTACACCAGTCAGGACCCAGTTACCCTGGAGACCACTACACCAGTCAGGACCCAGTTACCCTGGAGACCACTACACCAGTCAGGACCCAGTTACCCTGGAGACCACTACACCACACAGGACCCAGTTACCCTGGAGACCAGTACACCACACAGGACCCAGTTACCCTGGAGACCACTACACCACACAGGACCCAGTTACCCTGGAGACCACTACACCACACAGGACCCAGTTACCCTGGAGACCAGTACACCACACAGGACCCAGTTACCCTGGAGACCACTACACCACACAGGACCCAGTTACCCTGGAGACCACTACACCACACAGGACCCAGTTACCCTGGAGACCACTACACCACACAGGACCCAGTTACCCTGGAGACCAGTACACCACACAGGACCCAGTTACCCTGGAGACCAGTACACCACACAGGACCCAGTTACCCTGGAGACCACTACACCACACAGGACCCAGTTACCCTGGAGACCAGTACACCACACAGGACCCAGTTACCCTGGAGACCACTACACCACACAGGACCCAGTTACCCTGGAGACCACTACACCACACAGGACCCAGTTACCCTGGAGACCAGTACACCACACAGGACCCAGTTACCCTGGAGACCACTACACCACACAGGACCCAGTTACCCTGGAGACCAGTACACCACACAGGACCCAGTTACCCTGGAGACCACTCCACCAGACAGCACTCAGTTACCCTGGAGACTCAGTTATCTGGATGCGGTGTAGTCTGCCAACAAATATATTTTAGAAACCTTTCTCTGACTGTTTTTCAACAACACAAGACATATTTAAATGGATGGAGAATCAATTTACATGTATTTCTTTAAACTTGGATTATATAGAACTGAAATGTAACAAAACATTTTTTATTTTTTTATTTTTTATTTTGTATCTCTCTCCCCCTCTCTCCCTCTTCCTCTCCCTGTCACGACTTCCTCCGAGGCTGCCTCCCCTCCTTGTTCTGGCAGGCTTCGGCGTTCGTCGTCACCGGCCTTCTAGCCACTGCCGCTACTCTGGTCAAAAGTAATGTACTCTTTAGGGAACAGGGTGATGTTTTAGATGCAGACTTGGACGAGTCCGTCCCTCTCCTCTGCAGTGATGGAGCTGCTAGCTGCACGTCTGTGCGACAAGCAGTCTAAATGCTACATCGTGTTCTCTTTGACCCCTGACCCCATCCTCAGGAACAGAGGAACATGAAGCTAAATATGTTGCCGCTAGAACCAAAACATGCATCTCATCATTAGGAGGATCTCTGATTAAGAGGTAACAGATCTCATCATTAGGAGGATCTCTGATTAAGATGTAACAGATCTCATCATTAGGAGGATCTCTGATTAAGACGTAACAGATCTCATCATTAGGAGGATCTCTGATTAAGAGATAACAGATGAACAGTAAAGAGATCAAACGTTGCTCTGTGAGGATGAATGGGTGAACGTTAATATGGTTCTCCATACTGTTATCTGAAGATGAAAGGGAGAACATGAATATGGTTCTCCACATTGTTATGTGAGCTCGTCAAAACCAATGACACAAAACGGAACCACAAAAAATACCATTAATGAAATGGATAAATAAAACTACAGAGATCAAACACATAGGCCCAAAACAAGTACTTTTATTTCAGTATTTAAATAGTTATTTGTAAAAAATAAAAGATAAAAATAGACTACCAAATTATATTTGAGAGTATTTTCAAATACTTATTTAAAATACTATTTTTAAATACCTGGGTTGAATGCATGGGAGTGTATTTCCAGGTGTATTTCCAAATACATTAAAATATTCAACTACTTGTCTGTTCAAAACATATCGGAATACTTACTTGGGATGCAAGTGAAATAAATTAAGTATAGTGTTTGAACCCAGGTCTGAGAGAGACAGACAGCCCTGGTATTCACAGAAAGACAGACAGCCCTGGTATTCACAGAAAGACAGACAGCCCTGGTATTCACAGAGAGACAGACAGCCCTGGTATTCACAGAAAGACAGACAGCCAGGCAAACAGGCAGCCGAGTTTTTAAGCAGAGGCAATAGGCCTGGGCTCATGTCCCTCTGTGTCTGGATGAGTCCCGTTTGGCATTTAAAGCACCTTCGGCTCAAGTCCCCCGACACACGGAAGAAGTGACGGTCTTGACAAGGCCAGTCCCCCGGGGATCCGACAGCCACCAGCCACTGTGTTCCAAATGGCAGCATTTTCCCGATATAGTGCACTACTTTTGAGCAGAGCCCATAGGGAGATGGAGGAGAGATGACAGGGACTGCACTAATTATCACGACTGCCTCCCTTTACACCTCCTGGACCACACACACACACAGACACACAGACACACAGACACACAGACACACACACACACAAACACACACACAAACACAAGCACAAACACACAAACACAAACACAAAAACACACACACACACACACTCTTTCAGAAGGCCACAGAGAACAGGTCCTAATTGACAGATTATGTTCCTGAGCTATGGGTGTTTAAGGCTATTTAAATGCCAACTGTTGCCAACGGCAACTGGAATGTATGTATTATTTTCCTATTTGTAACTCCCCGAATGGATGAACAGGAAAGCTCCATACATACAGCCATTCTTCTAGTGTTATTGATCAGTCTCATCCCCACCACCAGTCCTGCTTGCTTTGCTGGTTGTGGTTTATTCACCTTATCTATGGGATGGTTTGATTAGGCTAACGAGGAAATGCACAGTGCATGCACACAGCAATGATGTTTCCCAAATAGCACCCTATCGCCTATATAGTACCCTACTTTTGACCAGGACCCATTGTGAATCCCATAAGGCTCTTGTAAAAGAAGTGCACTTCATGGAGAATAGGGTGCCCTTTGGGCCTCAGCCTCTCCCTCCTCAGCCTCTCCCTCAGCCTCTCCCTCCTCATCCTCTCCCTCCTCAGCCTCTCCCTCCTCAGCCTCTCCCTCTTCAGCCTC
>NW_028158635.1:0-9053 GCF_964263955.1 Coregonus lavaretus | reverse complement strand
ACTAATCTTGCCCCTCCAACTACCCCAATAACTAATCTTGCCCCTCCAACTACCCCTGCCCCTACTTTGCCATCCATCTCCTACCCTCTGACCCTGTACCCTCTGAACTTGTCCACCCCAGCCATTGACCCCCCAATAGAATTGTCCCTCTCCGACATCCTGGACAGTCCTGATTGGCTCTGCGACCCTGCATCACCCACCTGGGGCGGATTCTAATGGACCAATCACACTGTTTGGCGAACGGTTAAAAGCAGCCGGTGGTGGTTCGGTCCTATTGTCTCTGACCACAGAACAACGGCATTCATTTTCTGTTCATTTCCTGACGGATCTCCACGTTGAATCTCCACTGTTCATCGGCAGACAGACAGACAGCCAACATAGGTGATCTACAGCCAACGTCTGTGATGATGTGTCTTGTCCTTAATGGGGTAAGATTCCCGGCACCCTATGAAAGACTGATTTAAGTTTCTGCAGAAAAGGACATATAGACACTTTAAAGTTGATGGACTGTTTGCTACATGTATATACTTTAGGATTTGTAATGGTTGTTCACATCCTGTGAGGCGTTTTCTAGCTGTCATGTTGATGATGATTTACTGTTTGTGTTTTTTTTACTAATCGGCCCTGATCAATGGTCATAACAGACTAATCGGCCCTGATCAATGCTCATAACAGACTAATCGGCCCTGATCAATGGTCAGTGATTGATTGGAATAAGCTTTTAAACTCTTCATTAGAACCTCAGATATTTAGTTAATTTATTTGTGTATTAAAGCAACAATTTAATGGACTTTCAAACCTTTTTAATTAAATAATAAATAAATAATATGCCATTTAGCAGACGCTTTTATCCAAAGCGACTTACAGTCATGCGTGCATAAATGTTTGTGTATGGGTGGTCCCGGGGATCGAACCCACTACCCTGGCGTTACAAGCGCCGTGCTCTACCAGCTGAGCTACAGAGGAAAAAAGCTGCAAATAAATAATGTACGAACAGGCTATAGAAAAAACTAATAGCATATGACTGTATTTGCAAAACCACATCTCTGTCACGCCCTGGCTCTGGGACTCTTATATGTTGAGCCAGGGTGTGTAGATTCTATGTGTTTGTGTTTTCTATGGTAGTCTCTAGTCTATGTGTATCTATGTTGGCCGGGGTGGTTCTCAATCAGAGGCAACGAGAATCAGCTGTTGCTTGTTGTCTCTGATTGGGAACCATACTTAGGCAACCTGTTTGGCACAGTGTATTGTGGGATCTTGTTCCGTGTAGGTTTGTGTATGTTACCGAGGACGTCACGTATCGTTTTGTTGTTTTTGTTCGTGTGGTGAACTATAAATAAAGTATGTTCGCATTCCACGCTGCGCATTGGTCCACTCCTTTCGACAATCGTGACAATCTCACATGAAACAAACTACAACTACATTCAAAATACCCTAGATTTAGGTTCAAACATAGAATATACAATAATACAGTACATATACAAATGCCAAAGTATAACTGTCAAAATACAACTGCCAAAATAAAGAAAACACAAGCATAAAGCGTCTTAATAGGACGTTGGGCCACGAGCCAGAACAGCTTCAATGCACCTGGGGCATAGCAGTGCCTTCCGGAAAGTATTCAGACCCCTTGACTTTTTCCACATTTTGTTATGTTACAGCCTTATTCTAAAATTGATTACATTTTTTTTCCTTCATCAATCTAAAAAAAAAAAAAAAAAAAAAAATATGCCATTTAGCAGACGCTTTTATCCAAAGCGACTTACAGTCATGCGTGCATACATTTTTTTTTTTTGTGTATGGGTGGTCCCGGGGATCGAACCCACTACCCTGGCGTTACAAGCGCCATGCTCTACCAACTGAGCTACAGAGGTCAAAGGAATTGTCCGTAGAGCCCTGAGACAGGATTGTGTCGAGGCACAGATCTGGGGAAGGGTACCAAAACATGTCTGCAGAATTGAAGGTCCCCAAGAACACAGTGGCCTCCATCATTCTTAAATGGAAGAAGTTTAGAACCACCAAGGCTCTTCCTAGAGCTGGCTGCCCGGCCAAACTGAGCAATAGGGGGAGAAGGGCCTTGGTCAGGGAGGTGACCAAGATCCCGATGGTCACTCTGACCATCTACACACAATACCCCATAATGATAAAGCGAAAATAGGTTTTTAGAAATTTTAGCAAATGTATTACAAATACATCCCTGCCACTGAAAAACATCCCCACAGCATGATGCTGCCACCACCATGCTTCACCGTAGGGATGGTGCCAGGTTTCCTCCAGACGTGACACTTGGCAATCAGGCCAAAGAGTTCAACCTTGGTTTCATCAGACCAGAGAATCTTGTTTCTCATGGTCTAAGAGTCTTTTAGGTGCCTTTTGGCAAACTCCAAGTGGGCTGTCATGTGCCTTTTACAGAGGAGTGGCTTCCGTCTGGCCACTCTATCATAAAGGCCTGATTGGTAGAGTGCTGCAGAGATGGTTGTCCTTCTGAAAGTTTCTCCCATCTCCATAGTGGAACTCTGGAGCTCTGTCAGAGTGACCATCGGGATCTTGGTCACCTCCCTGACCAAGGCCCTTCTCCCCCTATTGCTCAGTTTGGCCGGGCAGCCAGCTCTAGGAAGAGCCTTGGTGGTTCTAAACTTCTTCCATTTAAGAATGATGGAGGCCACTGTGTTCTTGGGGACCTTCAATTCTGCAGACATGTTTTGGTACCCTTCCCCAGATCTGTGCCTCGACACAATCCTGTCTCAGGGCTCTACGGACAATTCCTTTGACCTCATGGCTTGGTTTTTGCTCTGACATGCACTGTCAACTGTTGGACCTTATATAGACAGGTGTGTGCCTTTCCAAATCATGTCCAATCAATTGAATTTACCACAGGTGGACTCCAATCAAGTTGTAGAAACATCTCAAGGATGATCAATGGAAACAGGCTGCACCTGAGCTCAATTTCGAGTCTCATAGCAAAGGGTCTGAATACTTATGTTGTAAGGACAGACGCTGGGAGACGAGAAACAAGTACATTTTAATGGAAAAACAGACAGGAACAAAACACAGACAGCGTCTGGACAACGGAAACGAAACAACATTAATGCAGACACTGGAATGAAACTGAGCAAGTGACAGATATAGGGGAGGCAATCAATGACGTGATTTATTTAATCCATTTTAGAATAAGGCTGCAACGTAACAAAATGTGGAAAAAGTCAAGGGGTCCGAATACTTTCCGAAGGCACTGTAGATTCTACAATTGTCTGGAACTCTATCGGAGGGATGCGACACCATTCTTCCACGAGAAATCCATAATTTGGTGTTTTGTTGATGGTGGTGGAAAACGCTGTCTCAGGCGTCGCTCTAGAATCTCCCATAAGTGTTCTATTGGGTTGAGATCTGGTGACTGAAAACGGCCATGGTATATGGGTTATGTCCTTTATTTGAAAATATCTACATTGGTCAGTCCAACATTGCTTTTTAATTCTGTCATGGAAATAAATGTATTTCCTATTACCAAGTCATGCCAGTAGTTTTCCATGTAGACCAATGTATCAGTGAATTCTGAAAAGCAATCCAAGGATTGTTCCATAGGGTTTTGTTTTTAGGGAGTGATATTGGTTCTTGTAGAATATGTTTATTTTTCTTCCATATTGTTATAGTGTTCTTAACTATGAAGTTGTTAATGTTCTTAGCTTTATTCTGGGGATGAGCATGCACATCTTCAATATGCACCCATTGTTCCTCTTTAGTGCATTTAATTATACAGTATACAGTACCAGTCAAAAGTTTATGACACACCTACTCATTCCAGGTTTTTATTTATTTTATTTTTACTATTTTCTACATTGTAGAATAGTATTGAATACATCAAAATTATTAAATAACACATATGGAATCATGTAGTAACCAAAAAAGTGTTAAACAAATCAATTTTTTAATAGTTTTTATATTTGAGATTCTTCAAAGTAGCCACCCTTTGCATTGATGACAGCTTTGCACACTCTTGGCATTCTCTCAGCCAGCTTGTGTGGTAAAAATGGGCAAAAAACACACACATTTCTTTCCACAGGACCGTGGGATGAGACAGGGATGCAGCTTAAGCCCCACCCTCTTCAACATATATGCCAACGAATTGGCGAGGGCACTAGAACAGTCTGCAGCACCCGGCCTCACCCTACTAGAATCTGAAGCCAAATGATCTGGTGCTTCTGTCCCCAACCAAGAAGGGCCTACAGCAGCACCTAGATCTTCTGCACAGATTCTGTCAGACCTGGGCCCTGACAGTAATTCTCAGTAAGACAAAAATAATGGTGTTCCAAAAAAGGTCCAATTGCCAGGACCACAAATACAAATACCATCTAGACACCATTGCCCTAGAGCACACAAAAAACGATATGTACCTTGGTCTAAACATCAGCGCCACAGGTAACTTCCACAAAGCTGTGAATGATCTGAGAGACAAGGCAAGAAGGGCCTTCTACGCCATCAAAATAAACATAAAATTCGACATACCAATTAGGATCTGGCTAAAAATACTTGAATCAGTTATGGAACCCATTGCCCTTAATGGTTGTGAGGTCTGGGGTCCACTCACCAACCAAGAAATCACAAAATGGGACAAACACCAAATTGAGACTCTGCATGCAGAATTCAGCAAAAATATCCTCTGTGTACAACGTAAAACACCAAATAATGCATGCAGAGCAGAATTAGGCCGATACCTGCTAACGATCAAAATCCAGAAAAGAGACGTGAAAATCTACAACCACATAAAAGAAAGCGATTCCAAAACCATCCATAACAAAGCCATCACCTACAGAGAGATGAACCTGGAGAATAGTCTCCTAAGCAAGCTGGTCCTGGGGCTCTGTTCACAAACACAAACAGACCCCACAGAGCCCCAGGACAGCAACACAATTACACCCAACCAAATCATGAGAGATTTACCTGACCACTGTGACTGACCCAAAATTAAGGAAAGTTTTGACTATGTACAGACTCATTGAGCATAGCCTTGCTATTGAGAGAGGCTGCCATAGGCAGACCTGGCTCTCAAGGGAAGACAGGCTATGTGCACACAGCCCACAAAATGAGGTGGAAACTGCCACAAGAAAAGGGCAACCAGTGAAGAAGAAACACCATTGTAAATTTATGTTTATTTATTTTCCCTTTTGTACTTTAACTATTTGTACATCGTTATAACACTGTACATAGCCATAATATGACATTCTCTGTTCTCTATTATTTTGGAACTTTTGTGAGTGTAATGTTTATTGTTAATTTTTGATTGTTTATTTCATTTTTGTTTATTATCTATTTCACTTGCTTTGACAATGTAAACATATGTTTCCCATGCCAATAAAGTCATTTGAATTGAATTGAATTGAGAGGGAGAGAGGCAACATTACGACACCACTGGAGAGACATGGAGCAGTGATAATAAACGGTAACGGCTACTAACCGGGTTGATACAGATGATTCCTTCATAAACAAAGCGCGTTTATTATCACCGCGTTTAAACCAGGCACGAGAGCGCATGCAGTGACCGCTCTGGAGAGTGAGAATAGATCGAATAAAGAGAGGACAGGAAGCAGAAGAGATTAACAAGTGTTTACCTCGTCTGTGAGACACGGTATAGACACTCGCAGAGGGGAGGGAAGGAAGGGAGGAAGGGGGTGACAAAGAGACAGACAGACAGACATACAGACAGACATACAGACAGTGAGGAACAGTCGGTGGGTGTAGCCTAGCTAGAGGAATAGAAGGAGCGGAGAGGAGATCGGATGAAAGGATAAACGCTGCTCTTTTTTTATTTATTTAAAGATGTGGGAGTGAAAGAGCGTGTGCGCCCGTCGTGTCATAACGCATCCACCCACTAGCCCAAGACAAGCGCGCCACAGTCCGTCCATAGCGTAAAGACGGGGGTAGGTCTACATAAATATAAATGAAATAATTAAATAATTCGCGGTGGCAAGAAGCGCGTCATCCGCAGTGTGTCTCTCTCCTTGCACCACCTAAGTGCAGCCGAGACAGAAGAGAGGACGAGGATACAGCAGGGAGGGGGAGAGAGAAATCGCTTCCCTTACCGAATCAAGGAGAGAGGAGACGCGACTAGCAGACAGAAAAAACGGGAATATACCTAACCCATCTGTGACCAACCGGCGTGGCAAAGATTTTTGGGGTGTTTTTAACGGCGAGCTAGAACAGAGAGCAGGGATTCGGTGTTGCAGCGGCCTCCCTGAAGAACCGCACATGTCGGCACGTTCGAGCACCCCATCTCCATCCCCGCCCTGCGCGGAGCCCCGTTCGGTCTGAAACGGCAGGGCCAGGCGGGTTACCGAATAACGGAACCGTTCACGGAACCGGGGAACACAGTGATGCAGCATCGGAGCGGGAATCAGAAAGAAGATTTTATGATATGAGTCTTTTATGACCTAATCAATTAATGATTTACTAATCATCGATGTGGACGGAGCAATCAAACGACTGATTTTATGGATTCATGTTGTTGACGTTTTCTGAATGGAATGATCCCTATAACCGGTGCTCGGGTAGGCCTGCTTTATCGGTGTGATGTGCTTTATGTAAGGATCCATAGGCTATAGGCTAGGCTATATCCATGACAGAAATATATAAATAAATACCAAATTTAGGCCGATGACAGGCTGATGACGCCAATACGGCAAAGCAGCCCTCACGGTAGTAGCCTAAAGAATCCATGTGCTTCTTCCCTGTCTATCAATAGATACGTGGATAATTACCGTTAGATCAATGCGTTTGTCTTTGTCTGTGTAAAAATATGTTTCGTTATTTTAAAAACGACTGGAGCAACGTTTTTTTCCTCCCTCGGCTGTATTGAGACGGTATAGGCAGCAGGCAGGCAGTCACAAGGTGCGAAGCGAATTGAACATCAAGCAACAGCAGAACACATATACATACCGCTCTCTTTAGCCTATTTATTTTAACCTCCTCTCCTCATCCATCAATCTCTGGACTGCACCTCTCCGTCTCTATCCCTCCCTCCCTCCTCCCTCCTCTATCACCCACTCCTCTAATCCTCCTCACCCCTCTGTTCTATTCCCAGATTATCCATTTTGATTAATTTGTTAACGTATTGGCTCTATAAGGGACACAAAAATAACAGTTGTTCGCCTCCATCCTGTACGCTTCTCCTTCACTATCATATCATCGGTGCATCTGGTCACACACACACACACACACTTGACACAGACACACACACACACACACACACACACACACACACACACACACACACACACACACACACACACACACACACACACACACACACACACACACACACACACACACACACACACCGGGCCGCTCGCTAACACAGCACCGCAGCGATGGAGACGACCAAACTGCCCCCGACCAGCCCTTCCTCCCCGACCACCGGGTTCTCGGTTCCGTCAGCGGAGAAGGTGGATGGGTTTCCCCGGCGGTCGATGCGCAGAGCCCGGCAGAGGCGCTCCCACTCCTCGTCCCAGTTCCGCTACCAGAGCTCCCAGGTCGAGCTGACGCCGCTGCCGCTACTCAAAGGTGGGTCGTATAGGCCGACCTCCTCGTCAAGGTCTATTCCGTTCAAGCCTGTTGTGGGAGGCTACTATTTTATGTCATATACCTCCTCGTCAATGTCTTTTCTCTATGTCTTGTCTTATTCTATGTACACTCTTAGAGAAAAAGGTGCTATCCAGAACCTAAAAGGGCTCTTCGGCTGTCCCCATAGGAGAACCCTTTGAAAAAACGTTTTTGGTTCTAGGTAGTACCTTTCCACACAGGGTTCTACCTGGAATCAATAAGGGTTCTCCCATGGGGACAGCCGAAGAACCCTTTTGGAACTATTTATTCTAAGAGTGTACTCTCCAACCCTGTTCCTGGAGAGCTACCCTCCTGTAGGTTTTAACTCCAACCCTGTTCCTTGGAGAGCTACCCTCCTGTAGGTTTTAACTCCAACCCTGTTCCTGGAGAGCTACCCTCCTGTAGGTTTTAACTCCAACCCTGTTCCTTGGAGAGCTACCCTCCTGTAGGTTTTAACTCCAACCCTGTTCCTGGAGAGCTACCCTCCTGTAGATTTTACCTCCAACCCTGTTCCTTGGAGAGCTACCCTCCTGTAGGTTTTAACTCCAACCCTGTTCCTGGAGAGCTACCCTCCTGTAGGTTTTAACTCCAACCCTGTTCCTTGGAGAGCTACCCTCCTGTAGGTTTTAACTCCAACCCTGTTCCTGGAGAGCTACCCTCCTGTAGGTTTTACCTCCAACCCTGTTCCTGGAGAGCTACCCTCCTGTAGGTTTTAACTCCAACCCTGTTCCTTGGAGAGCTACCCTCCTGTAGGTTTTAACTCCAACCCTGTTCCTGGAGAGCTACCCTCCTGTAGATTTTCGCTCCAACCCCAGTTGTAATGAACCCGATGCAGCTTATCGACCAGCTAAATTATTAGAATCAGGTGCACTAGAATACGGTTGGAGCTACTATGACTGTTATTAAGCGTCTGCTTCAACCGGATAGATTTAGGATCGTTTTATGTTATTATTATATCATACTATAAGAATCTTTATTTATTTAGAGTGTAAAAATCCTACTGTAGATAAACATTTTACATTTACATTTTAGTCATTTAGCAGACGCTCTTATCCAGAGCGACTTACAGGAGCAATTAGGGTTAAGTGCCTTGCTCAAGGGCACATCGACAGATTTTTCACCTAGTCGGCTCGGGGATTAGAACCAGCGACCTTTCGGTTACTGGCACAACGCTCTTAACCACTAAGCTACCTGCCGCCTCTCCTAAACCCAGGGAGGAGTGCTGGTCTAGGATCAGTTTTGTCTTTGAGATAATAATGAATAGGAATAAAGGGAACCTGATCCCAGATCTGCTCTCCTACTCTGACACGCTTTGTGAGTACAGGCTCAGTATTATAATGACAATACATTGGATTTAGAAAATGCTTTGACATGATTCACGATAATACAGTACTAGAAATATTCGTCCTTCAGACCTCCACATCTCCCCTCAGACTGTCTGTTAGCCTTGCGCTCCTCCC
>NW_028158636.1:227500-346000 GCF_964263955.1 Coregonus lavaretus | reverse complement strand
AGTACAGGCCTGAGTCGTGCCTGGCAATGCTACAGAATCCTTCTCTGATGCGCTCTGCCTACTAAATCTACTGCATAGTTAGTTTTGTATACTAAGTCTTGCATAGTTTGCTTTATTTCAGTATGTTGGACTGAAAGTGGCTAATATTGTGTTGATTCCATCAGAATTCCCACAGTAGAGGCAACTGTTAATAGTGTTAACTAATCGGGAAAACTATCAAGTTGGAGAGAACATTGCTCATGAGTTGAAATTCTAATTGGCCACATCCCACAGGAATTTGAATTTGAGTAACAGAAAGCCGAATTTAATTCAGTGCAATCAAAGATTATGGATACACTGACAAGATCCGTCTCTCTGCCCTCACAATGGGTGTTGTTGTCCACAAAGCTCCCGCCTATCCTTTTCTTTGGATTGGTTCCAACCGCCGTGTCTTTGTGAGATGCAGGGTAGGTGAACAGATGATCTCCGCATGTGTGGTTCCCACCGTGAAGCATGGAGGAGGAGGTGTGATGGTGTGATGGTGTGGGGGTGCTTTGGTAGTGACACTGTCTGTGATTTATTTAGAATTCAAGGCACACTTAACCAGCATGGCTACCACAGCATTCTGCAGAGATACGCCATCCGGTCTGGTTTGCGCTTAGTGGGACTACCATTTGTTTTACAACAGTACACTGACCCAACACACCCCCAGGCTGTGTAGGGCTATTTGACCAAGAAGGAGAGTGATGGAGTGCTGCATCAGATGACCTGGCCTCCACAATCACCCGACCTCAACCCGTTTGAGATTGTTTGGGATGAGTTGGACCGCAGAGTGAAGGAAAAGCAGCCAACAAGTGCTCAGCATATGTGAGAACTGCTTCAAGACTGTTGGAAAAGCATTCCAGGTGAAGCTGGTTGAGAGAATGCCAAGAGTGTGTAAAGCTGTTATGAAGGCAAAGGGTTGCTAAAAACACTTTTTTCGTTACTACATGATTCCATATGTGTTATTTCATAGTTTTGATGTCTTCACTTTTATTCTACATTATGTCCATCAACTGTAAACATGAAATGCAACAGAACCAGTTACAACTGAAGTATCTGATCATCAATGAATTCAAGAAAAAGTTATTCATTTTTCAACACAGCAGCCGCAAATCATCAGGTGGGCAAATGTGCACTTGTAAATTATTTTGGGGAAACTATCATTTTCTAATGTATTCTATTTCATTCCATGATATTGTTGTTACAAAATAGATTTGTGTTGACTGTGATTAGGGCGTGGGAATACACTAGCCTCTGCTAGGCTAAATTAACAAACTAGGCATTTATAACTCACCACATGATCCTCAAACCAAAGACTGGCCAAACTCGTGTTTCTAAAAAGTAAATTCAAAGGCACTGTATAGCTTAATAAGGCATGCATTTTATACAGCCTAAATGCTCAATTTATAGGCATGTTGTTGAAGTGCTGTTGTTCATGTGTTGTTGAAATGTTGAATGCTCCTGCCAGCATGCAGCATGTGACCAATGCTACATGCCATGACTAGGCAGCTACCACCCGGTTCCTCAACCCTGCACCTTAGAGGCTGCCGCCCGATATACACAGACATGGAATCACTGGCCACATTAATAATGGAACACTACCAGCCGGTTCCTCAACCCTGCACCTTAGAGGCTGCCGCCCGATATACACAGACATGGAATCACTGGCCACATTAATAATGGAACACTACCACCCGGTTCCTCAACCCTGCACCTTAGAGGCTGCCGCCCGATATACACAGACATGGAATCACTGGCCACATTAATAATGGAACACTACCACCCGGTTCCTCAACCCTGCACCTTAGAGGCTGCCGCCCGATATACACAGACATGGAATCACTGGCCACATTAATAATGGAACACTACCAGCCGGTTCCTCAACCCTGCACCTTAGAGGCTGCCGCCCGATATACACAGACATGGAATCACTGGCCACATTAATAATGGAACACTACCACCCGGTTCCTCAACCCTGCACCTTAGAGGCTGCCGCCCGATATACACAGACATGGAATCACTGGCCACATTAATAATGGAACACTACCACCCGGTTCCTCAACCCTGCACCTTAGAGGCTGCCGCCCGATATACACAGACATGGAATCACTGGCCACATTAATAATGGAACACTACCACCCGGTTCCTCAACCCTGCACCTTAGAGGCTGCCGCCCGATATACACAGACATGGAATCACTGGCCACATTAATAATGGAACACTACCACCCGGTTCCTCAACCCTGCACCTTAGAGGCTGCCGCCCGATATACACAGACATGGAATCACTGGCCACATTAATAATGGAACACTACCACCCGGTTCCTCAACCCTGCACCTTAGAGGCTGCCGCCCGATATACACAGACATGGAATCACTGGCCACATTAATAATGGAACACTACCAGCCGGTTCCTCAACCCTGCACCTTAGAGGCTGCCGCCCGATATACACAGACATGGAATCACTGGCCACATTAATAATGGAACACTACCACCCGGTTCCTCAACCCTGCACCTTAGAGGCTGCCGCCCGATATACACAGACATGGAATCACTGGCCACATTAATAATGGAACACTACCAGCCGGTTCCTCAACCCTGCACCTTAGAGGCTGCCGCCCGATATACACAGACATGGAATCACTGGCCACATTAATAATGGAACACTACCAGCCGGTTCCTCAACCCTGCACCTTAGAGGCTGCCGCCCGATATACACAGACATGGAATCACTGGTCACATTAATAATGGAACACTACCACCCGGTTCCTCAACCCTGCACCTTAGAGGCTGCCGCCCGATATACACAGACATGGAATCACTGGCCACATTAATAATGGAACACTACCACCCGGTTCCTCAACCCTGCACCTTAGAGGCTGCCGCCCGATATACACAGACATGGAATCACTGGCCACATTAATAATGGAACACTACCAGCCGGTTCCTCAACCCTGCACCTTAGAGGCTGCCGCCCGATATACACAGACATGGAATCACTGGTCACATTAATAATGGAACACTACCACCCGGTTCCTCAACCCTGCACCTTAGAGGCTGCCGCCCGATATACACAGACATGGAATCACTGGCCACATTAATAATGGAACACTACCACCCGGTTCCTCAACCCTGCACCTTAGAGGCTGCCGCCCGATATACACAGACATGGAATCACTGGCCACATTAATAATGGAACACTACCAGCCGGTTCCTCAACCCTGCACCTTAGAGGCTGCCGCCCGATATACACAGACATGGAATCACTGGCCACATTAATAATGGAACACTACCACCCGGTTCCTCAACCCTGCACCTTAGAGGCTGCCGCCCGATATACACAGACATGGAATCACTGGCCACATTAATAATGGAACACTACCAGCCGGTTCCTCAACCCTGCACCTTAGAGGCTGCCGCCCGATATACACAGACATGGAATCACTGGCCACATTAATAATGGAACACTACCAGCCGGTTCCTCAACCCTGCACCTTAGAGGCTGCCGCCCGATATACACAGACATGGAATCACTGGCCACATTAATAATGGAACACTACCAGCCGGTTCCTCAACCCTGCACCTTAGAGGCTGCCGCCCGATATACACAGACATGGAATCACTGGCCACATTAATAATGGAACACTACCACCCGGTTCCTCAACCCTGCACCTTAGAGGCTGCCGCCCGATATACACAGACATGGAATCACTGGCCACATTAATAATGGAACACTACCACCCGGTTCCTCAACCCTGCACCTTAGAGGCTGCCGCCCGATATACACAGACATGGAATCACTGGCCACATTAATAATGGAACACTACCAGCCGGTTCCTCAACCCTGCACCTTAGAGGCTGCCGCCCGATATACACAGACATGGAATCACTGGCCACATTAATAATGGAACACTACCACCCGGTTCCTCAACCCTGCACCTTAGAGGCTGCCGCCCGATATACACAGACATGGAATCACTGGCCACATTAATAATGGAACACTACCAGCCGGTTCCTCAACCCTGCACCTTAGAGGCTGCCGCCCGATATACACAGACATGGAATCACTGGCCACATTAATAATGGAACACTACCACCCGGTTCCTCAACCCTGCACCTTAGAGGCTGCCGCCCGATATACACAGACATGGAATCACTGGCCACATTAATAATGGAACACTACCAGCCGGTTCCTCAACCCTGCACCTTAGAGGCTGCCGCCCGATATACACAGACATGGAATCACTGGCCACATTAATAATGGAACACTACCAGCCGGTTCCTCAACCCTGCACCTTAGAGGCTGCCGCCCGATATACACAGACATGGAATCACTGGTCACATTAATAATGGAACACTACCACCCGGTTCCTCAACCCTGCACCTTAGAGGCTGCCGCCCGATATACACAGACATGGAATCACTGGCCACATTAATAATGGAACACTACCAGCCGGTTCCTCAACCCTGCACCTTAGAGGCTGCCGCCCGATATACACAGACATGGAATCACTGGCCACATTAATAATGGAACACTACCAGCCGGTTCCTCAACCCTGCACCTTAGAGGCTGCCGCCCGATATACACAGACATGGAATCACTGGCGACATTAATAATGGAACACTAACCACTTTAATAATGTTTACATACTGCTTTACTCATCTCATATGTTTATACTGTCATCTATTCTATTCTACTGTATCTTAGTCTATGCCACTCCAACATTGCTCGTCCTAATATTTATATATTTCTTAATTCCATTCTTCTACTTTTAGATTAGTGTGTCCTGTTGTGAATTGTTAAATACTACTGCACTGTTGGAGCTAGAAATACAAGCATTTCGCTACACCCGCAATAACATCTGCTAAATATGTGACCAATACAATTTCATTTGATTTTGATTTGAAATGCTTCACAATTGATTTCTTAAATGGCAGGCTATAGCCTTGGAATAATAATAATAATAATAATACAGCCTAAATAATTAATTTTCGTTCCTTAGGCTACCTGGCTGGCTCCTGACTCATTTAGAGTTAGTATGTTGTTTAACAGCCGGTTGAAATGTCCAACATCAATTGATGGTGAACAGAATCACACATTGCTTAAGCAAAGTCAATTTTGTTTTTTCCTATAAAATGTTGTGCAGCCTCTGAATATCATAGACAAATCAAAGATGTCCAATATGCATCGGTCACGTCTTTCGCCTGCATTTTACAGCTTGTTTCTGGCATATAGATCGCTTTATATAATCAGCCATTTTCTTTAACAAAAGCCACAATACCCTCACATACCCCCTCAATTAGAGCCCTGGTTTTAACTTAACACACCAAGTTCTTCACTGACACTGAGATATTTAAGGAGTGCATGGTGATTAGGGTTGAATAGCGGGAACCGGGTCACCGAGATCTACCGTTCAAACCCACTACCGTTCAAACCCACAAACCGGGTCGATTATAATACATTGTTTATATTAACAGCAAAATGTAAAATGGAACTGTTAAATTATATGCAATGTCTAAATCTGGCTTATCGACGGCCTTGTCTCTGCTATCTGCATGATCAATCATCAACCCTCCGGGTGGGGACAGAGCACCTCTCAGGATGGAGCGCAGGACAATGCATGTAGACCTACCATCTCATCATGGTAACTTTTGCTACAGTACCATAAGGACAGAATGCGAGTCTAATTTACACATCTACATCTGGTTTCGGGGGGGGGGGGGGGCACATTTTTTATTGTAAAGATACTTATATTTTTAGTTATTGGAGCGGCAGAGTTTTAAAACAGCCTATCACTTGTATATCGTTGCATTAAATCAATGCACATGCCAGCACTCTCTTGCAGTCTTTCTCTCAAAAATATAAATGCAACAGCAAACAATTTCAAAGATTTTACTGAGTTACGGTTCATATAAGGCAATCAGTCAACTGAATTAAATGCATTATACACCCCCGGGAATAATATGATACTTTAAAAACATTTTCTGACAAGTGACCACTTAGAAATGTTCATTTTCACGTTTTAATAAATGTTTTGAATGTTTGGGAATGATGTGTACTAACTCTATAGCAGTCAGGAGCAAGCCAGAAAGCGGCCGTGCGTTTGGACAATGAATAGACACTGCAGGAAATAAAACCAAATAAAACCATCTGTCTAGCACATTTCTCCTATTTGTCTGCCTCTTCAGTCCAGGGTGCATTGCATGGTGCCGTTGCCAGAGATATTAGAGAAAACAGATAGGAATCACATTGGGCAATGCACGTTGGAGAGTATAACGCTCCACCCCCAGCAGACTGTCGACCAATCCCGTTGAAGTTGTCATGCAGCGTCATGCGGTTGCTAAACTAATCGTCGCGCAATCCCTTCTCAAAGTCAGGGTATGAGTCAAGAAACGTGCCTATTTTCCTCGAAAGTACATAATGTGACGATTCCAAAGCTATACAATATTACAGATATAAAGAGATCAATTATATCATAACTCGGAAAAGATTCGTAATGTTGTACCTTGTTGACAAAATTCGTGCTAATGTTTTTTTATTTTTATGTAGCACTCAATTGCCTCCCATTCACTCCTTGAAGGAGAGCTCTCCTTGTCCCAGAATCGCCCAGAATGCACCGCGCGGCCCATGGACGTAGCATGGGCAATGTACACAATGGGCGTTACCAGGAGTCCAATGGAGTTTCCCCATCTCCTCAAAAGTTTCTCTGCCGTTGTGAACGTCAGACTCCACTCTGTGAGGCACATCGATCTGCAGGTTGAACATGGTGAGATTGTAGACCCCTAAATTGATAGTGCAGTCTGTTTAGGCCACTTTACAGCTAACTAGCTACTTCACATGCTGATGTTGTATTTGGTATTAATGTGTGTAGCTACGTTTGCTTGCTTGCTTGCTTGCTAGCCAGCCAGCCCATAGAGAGAGCATTGTATTGTGGATTTTGTAGTCGACCTGAGCTGCGACAGATACCCAAAACGATTTTTACATGTTTCTACCAACCTTATTATAACGGCTAAATGAAACATTTGATCACAAAAAAATATTGTTCTCACATATTAGTAATATTATTAGTAGTGTTATTTAACAATGTAAATTCTAGGAATGGGTGGATTTCTCCTTTCATAAGGCAATGCATCCCAGTGCTGAGGCGCCACTACAGCCGGCCATGACCGGGCCCATAGGGCGGAGCACAATTGGCCCAGTGCCGTCCAGGGGAGGGTTTGGCCAAGGGGCTTCCCTTGGCTCGCCACGCTCTAGCCCGGGCGCCTGCAAGCTGACTTCAGTTGTCAGTCGAACGTGGTTTCCTCCGACACATTGGTGTGGCTGACATCAAGCTTTGATGATTTCAATCAGCTGTGTAGTTCTAGGGCAAAAACCACAACGTGCACCTGGGGGGAGGGGCCCCAGGGCCAAGTTTGGGAAACTCTGGGCTATAGCAGTTATTTATTCAGACCTATAACTGTTCAATCTTCGTGAAAAGAAGTGAAAGCCGTCTGCATCTTATTCTAGTCCTGTATTATTCAGCATGTCATTAGAATGATGAAGATCAGGACAACGAAACCTATTTCATTTAACTGTTTTAAAGCGAGGAAGGAATGAAGCACCAATAGAGAGAGAAGGAGGAGGTAGGCTAATAACATTAGGGGGAATATTATGGAAGGTGTATATATACATTATACATGTAAAGTAGGCCCTATTATTAAAATCTAATTCGCTAGCTTATGATGGTAACTTTGTAGGTTACATGTCCTGCGAAAGCATGCATGTTCTCTCCCAGCTTCATGGTTTGAACAATGTGTGTAATTCCAGTCCATATAATACAGTATAATACCATGCAGTACAGTCCACACTCAAAAATATTAGCCTACTGGAGCTTGTTTCATTGATTTACCTAAAAGAGCATAGCTACATCAATGGGCTTTTATGTTTTTCTGTCGTGCCTAAATTAAGGGAAAAATCCACCCAAAACCACAAATTCCTATAATTTACAGCGTTAAATAACACTAATATGTGAGAACAATGTTTTTTGTGAACAAATATTACATTTTGGTGTTATAGTAAGGTTGGTAGCAACGTGAAAATTGTTGTGGAAATCTGTTGCAGTTAAAGTTGACTACAACATCCGCAATGCTCTCTCTATGGGCTGGTTGGGTAGCTAGCTAGCATTATATGTAATATTTTAGTAATATATATATATATATATAACAATTATTTGATAAAATATTGAATTTGGCCTTTACTACTAAAGCCCATATAAACTCATTGAATAACACATTCATAAATGGCAAAAAAAAGACAGTCAAAAAAATACATCATAAGGAATAAAGTTTTGAAGTGTCTGTCCTGTATCTAGGAGACATAAGACAGATCAGGATTCTTTATTTTTTTTTACCCATATAACCCCATATTTATGGGGCACAAAACTACCTCCATGCTTCTATTTGTTTGTATGGGATAGCTTCAGACGAGTCCGTAGCACTTGTGTGGGTCGTAGAGCAAAACGGAGAACACTACCATGTTCATGAGAGTCTCTCCTTTTCATAGTGGGATCATACAGATGCTACAGACATTTTCGTGAGAAGACCAATTTTCGGGATGTCTCATGGTCTGACAAATTCCGCTGTAGATCCGCCACCTTCCACCGCAGATGTGGAAGGCCAACATAGGCGGATGCAGTGGATTGAGACGATATCTCCAGCTTAAACTGACTGATTTTGTTGGGGACTTTTTTATGTTACTTAGGTTGACACACTGGTGCGTCAATATACTTTTAAGGGTTAATGGCAAGCCCTGAATAAGGTAAAAACGTTTTTAAAAGTCTCATGCAATGTAGGCCTGCATTGAACACCACATATAGGATTTGCTCCATTGGTTTGGTTGATAGGCCTACATTATACTCAAATAGCCACAACAGCCTATTGGCTACTGTCTACAACTGTCAGGGTACATCCTATTGGCTACTGTCTACAACTGTAAGGGTACATCCTATTGGCTACTGTCTACAACTGTCAGGGTACAACCTATTGGCTACTGTCTACAACTGTCAGGGTACAGCCTATTGGCTACTGTCTACAACTGTAAGGGTACAGCCTATTGGCTACTGTCTACAACTGTCAGGGTACAGCCTATTGGCTACTGTCTACAACTGTCAGGGTACAGCCTATTGGCTACTGTCTACAACTGTCAGGGTACAGCCTATTGGCTACTGTCTACAACTGTCAGGATACATCCTATTGGCTACTGTCTACAACTGTCAGGATACATCCTATTGGCTACTGTCTACAACTGTAAGGGTACAGCCTATTGGCTACTGTCTACAACTGTCAGGGTACAGCCTATTGGCTACTGTCTACAACTGTCAGGATACATCCTATTGGCTACTGTCTACAACTGTCAGGGTACATCCTATTGGCTACTGTCTACAGCTGTCAGGGTACAGCCTATTGGCTACTGTCTACAACTGTAAGGGTACAGCCTATTGGCTACTGTCTACAACTGTCAGGGTACAGCCTATTGGCTACTGTCTACAACTGTCAGGGTACAGCCTATTGGCTACTGTCTACAACTGTCAGGATACAGCCTATTGGCTACTGTCTACAACTGTCAGGGTACATCCTATTGGCTACTGTCTACAACTGTCAGGGTACATCCTATTGGCTACTGTCTACAACTGTCAGGGTACAGCCTATTGGCCACTGTCTACAACTGTAAGAGCCTCAGTGTTCACTGTAAACGCATTCCAGAAGTTGCACAAAATTCTCAAAACTTTCAAGTTTCCGCTCACAAGACCTAAAATGTGCTCTGGGCTCCCAAAAATTCGAGGGAACATTGATGCCAACCATTTGAACTTAGTTAGTCATGTTGGCAACAGAATAAGCTTTCAAATGATGCCCACTTTTCCTGTTTGAAAATTGCAATGGATTTTTTTTGGATTGTGTAAACAACAGCCATAATGGTGATGATGCAGGGCCGTGTTCCAGGTGTGATCGCTTCAGCGCCTCAACGGCATAGCTAGGAAAGATCAAATAGGACCTCACAGTTGAAGGCTCTTTCTCAACGGCATAGCTAGGAAAGATCCAATAGGACCTCATAGCTGAAGGCTCTTTCTCAACGGCAGAGCTAGGAAAGATCAAATAGGACCTCATAGCTGAAGGCTCTTTCTCAACGGCAGAGCTAGGAAAGATCCAATAGGACCTCATAGCTGAAGGCTCTTTCTCAACGGCAGAGCTAGGAAAGATCAAATAGGACCTCATAGTTGAAGGCTCTTTCTCAACGGCAGAGCTAGGAAAGATCCAATAGGACCTCATAGCTGAAGGCTCTTTCTCAACGGCATAGCTAGGAAAGATCCAATAGGACCTCATAGCTGAAGGCTCTTTCTCAACGGCAGAGCTAGGAAAGATCAAATAGGACCTCATAGTTGAAGGCTCTTTCTCAACGGCATAGCTAGGAAAGATCAAATAGGACCTCATAGTTGAAGGCTCTTTCTCAACGGCATAGCTAGGAAAGATCCAATAGGACCTCATAGTTGAAGGCTCTTTCTCAACGGCATAGCTAGGAAAGATCCAATAGGACCTCATAGTTGAAGGCTCTTTCTCAACGGCATAGCTAGGAAAGATCCAATAGGACCTCATAGCTGAAGGCTCTTTCTCAACGGCATAGCTAGGAAAGATCCAATAGGACCTCATAGTTGAAGGCTCTTTCTCAACGGCAGAGCTAGGAAAGATCAAATAGGACCTCATAGTTGAAGGCTCTTTCTCAACGGCATAGCTAGGAAAGATCAAATAGGACCTCATAGTTGAAGGCTCTTTCTCAACGGCAGAGCTAGGAAAGATCCAATAGGACCTCATAGCTGAAGGCTCTTTCTCAACGGCAGAGCTAGGAAAGATCCAATAGGACCTCATAGCTGAAGGCTCTTTCTCAACGGCAGAGCTAGGAAAGATCAAATAGGACCTCATAGTTGAAGGCTCTTTCTCAACGGCAGAGCTAGGAAAGATCAAATAGGACCTCATAGCTGAAGGCTCTTTCTCAACGGCATAGCTAGGAAAGATCCAATAGGACCTCATAGCTGAAGGCTCTTTCTCAACGGCAGAGCTAGGAAAGATCCAATAGGACCTCGTAGTTGAAGGCTCTTTCGTTGGGTCATAAAAGTGTTTTGGAATGACTTAGGAAGTGTTCATAAAATTTTAATATATACACTACCAGTCAAAGGTTTGGACACACCTACTCATTCAAGGGTTTTTCTTTATTTCTACTATTTTTTACATCGTAGAATAATAGTGAAGAAATCAAAACTATGAAATAACACATATGGAATCATGTAGTAATCCCCTAAAAAATATATATATATATACACAAAAAAAAATCCTTTGTCATCAGCCCTTGAAAAGATAAATGAAATATAAATGACATATGAAATGTACACAGTGTACAAAACATTAAGAACACATTCCTAATATTGAGTTGCACCCCCAAGTTGACTTCAATCCTTCCCACAGTTGTGTGAAGTTGGCTGGATGTCCTTTGGGTGGTGGACCACTCTTGATACACACAGGAAATTGTTGAGCGTGAAAAACCCAGCAGCGTTGCAGTTCTTGACACAAACCTGTGCGCCCTTCGCTCCTGCTTGACAAGCACTACTGTCTGGCAATGGCTGGGAAGTAGCCACTAAAACTAACTCAGACTCAATGGGAAGTAGCTACTAAAACTAACTCAGACTCAATGGGAAGTAGCCACTAAAACTAACTCAGACTCAATGGGAAGTAGCTACTAAAACTAACTCAGACTCAATGGGAAGTAGCTACTAAAACTAACTCAGACTCAATGGGAAGTAGCTACTAAAACTAACTCAGACTCAATGGGAAGTAGCTACTAAAACTAACTCAGACTCAATGGGAAGTAGCTACTAAAACTAACTCAGACTCAATGGGAAGTAGCTACTAAAACTAACTCAGACTCAATGGGAAGTAGCTACTAAAACTAACTCAGACTCAATGGGAAGTAGCTACTAAAACTAACTCAGACTCAATGGGAAGTAGCTACTAAAACTAACTCAGACTCAATGGGAAGTAGCTACTAAAACTAACTCAGACTCAATGGGAAGTAGCTACTAAAACTAACTCAGACTCAATGGGAAGTAGCTACTAAAACTAACTCAGACTCAATGGGAAGTAGCTACTAAAACTAACTCAGACTCAATGGGAAGTAGCTACTAAAACTAACTCAGACTCAATGGGAAGTAGCTACTAAAACTAACTCAGACTCAATGGGAAGTAGCTACCTAGTAGCTGGGTGACAGCTGCACACGCATTCTACACATGAACTACACCCATCATCAATACTTTTAATCACAAATAAACAATCATCAGTTTTAGAACTGACAATGTACCATTATTTGTGTAAAACTAACAGTGAAATACGACTCAGACTTATCCTCTGGCTTAAAAACAGAAGTCCAAACTCTGGTGGTACGGTAGCTCAATGTACGGTAGTTTCCTGGGAAGACACAGAAGAAAAACAACACTGCTCAATCAAAACCATCTAACCTGTAGCAGAGCGCTTTGACACACCCACTCCTTTCCACACGCCCACTACTTTCCTTTCGACACACCCACTCCTTTTCCACACGCCCACTACTTTCCTTTCGACACACCCACTCCTTTTCCACACGCCCACTACTTTCCTTTCGACACACCCACTCCTTTTCCACACGCCCACTACTTTCCTTTCGACACACCCACTCCTTTTCCACACGCCCCCTACTTTCCTTTCGTCACACCCACTCCTTTTCCACACGCCCACTACTTTCCTTTCGACACACCCACTCCTTTTCCACACGCCCCCTACTTTCCTTTCGACACACCCACTCGGCCATACTCCGTTGGCCATATTTGGATGCAGCTACCCCCTTTTCAGTGGAAAGCCAAAAGGTGGTTCCACCCAGAGCAATGTGTTTAGACTGAGCCATCTCACAGTACAATTCCACCCTATCCGCTTACGGGTTAACGTTTTGGTTGGCCAACAATATTTTAAGACTACAACGACTGAATCAATTTCCCCAAATTTGATGCTGAAATTGGTATTGATTAACAATGGCAAGGCTATTTTATTGTATTTTCGGTTACATTCTGGTCAATAAAATCAAATGTATTTATAAAGCCCTTTTTACATCAGCAACGGTTTACAGCTTTGTTTTCTGTAAGAAATACATTGAACTGCAATCAAGTAAAACACCGTTATCCATCATGCTTTGCTTATAATCATTGTATTCTGAAAAGTCTGTTCAGAAAAATCTAAAACAGTGTATAATCAACTACATGTTTTTAAAAGGGATTAAATTAAGACAATATTTCTGTATATTTATAATATCGCGTTTATATGGTTGTTGCAAAGGCTTGCGTGTACTCGTTAAATTTGTGTCTTTTCGCACAAAGGAAGTCACACAATTAGTTTAGTCTTTTCTTACGAATGAAGTAGCACAAAAACGCGCACATTCGCACGAAATCTGCTGCAATACTTTTAGCATAGATTTGCACGTATTGAGTGTGAGATTGTGTTGCCTGAGATGCCTGTTTGTTTAGTGCTGCTTGCTTGATGTTGCTGAACCCTTATTGGCTAACTAGTCTGTATATTCTACTGAGTCATATTGATACCAGTCCATACATTGGCTGTAAAAGTGGGTAAAACCTGACAAGCATATAACTGTAGCTATGTGGTCTTTACTTGAGTGTATTTCAGCAGGGTGAGGTCAGAGAGATGCTTCCAAGCCAGTATTTTTCTGAACTCATAAAATCCTTTACACAATCTGATGGGATGAATGTTCAACCCCATTTAAATAACCATAAAGTCTATATAGTTCCTTTAAGTTAAGACCTCACAGATCTGTTCATGGCAAAGCAGTTCAATGAATGATACTAATTGATTCTTAAAGAATATAACTTATAAATCATGAGCCTCATCTTGAGGAGTCACCTGTGACAGTATTCATAAAGAGTAGGAGTACTGATCTGGGATCAGTTTTGCCTTTTAGATCATAATGAAACAGATTAAATGGACAGGGGGGCCCTGATCCTAGATCAGCACTCCTCCTCTGGGAAACTGCATGTATGAAACCGAACACATAGTCGTAGTCTAGTTACAGCAGGTGTTTACTGCCATCTAGTGGAATATACCAATAAAACACTTTATTATCAGGATGGGGAGACGGTTGAGCTGAAACAGAACGTGGAATAGCCTTCATTTCTCAGAACAAAGAATAGACTGACGAGTTTTAGAAGAAAGTTCTTTGTTTCTGGCCATTTTGAGGCTGTAATCGAACCCACAATTGCTGATGCTCCAGATACTCAACTAGTCTCAAGAAGGCCAGTTTTATTGCTTCTTTAATCAGCACAACAGTTTTCAGCTGTGCTAACATAATTGCAAATGGGTTTTCTAATGATCAATTATTCTTTTAAAATGATAAACGTGGATTAGCAAACACAACGTGGCATTGGAACACAGGACTGATGGTTGCTGATAATGGGCCTCTGTATGCCTATGTAGATATTCCATTAAAAATCAGCCGTTTCCAGCTACAATAGCCATTTACAACATGAACAATGTCTACACTGTATTTCTGATCAATTTGATGTTATTGTAATGGACAAAATATTTGCTTTTCTTTCGAAAACAAGGACATTTCAAAGTGACCCCAAACTTTTGAACGGTAGTGTATATCAGAACAAATAGCAGCAGGAATGGTTAAACAGCTAGAGACACAATACTGTTAAAATATATATCAGAACAAATAGCAGCAGGAATGGTTATACAGCTAGAGACAGAATACTGTTAAAATATATATCAGTATATTATGGAAACTAGTTATACAGCCAGTAATAACAGTTTGGGGGAACAAGGTATGAGGATACCTCTTTCTAAAACATGTCCCCTGGTCACTCCCAGTACATATAATTAAAGGAGTCCAAGGCACCTTGATTACATAGATCACACAGAGAGATTATGATTTTCATTAAACGATGTTTTCTAGGTGGAAGGTTTACCCTGTGTATGAGATTAAAATGTATCAGCTGATGATTAGGATTGTTAGATGAACCCACTAAGTTCCGGATGAACTCAACTGGTGAGCCTCTTTAGCAGCTAGTTCTATGGACACACTGATTTCAATGTCCTTTGCCAAGGTCAGATGACTTTCAGTCAACAGTCTCTTTTGTGTAGCTTCACTCCGTAGCCCACATACTAGTCTGTCTCTAATGATGTCATTTAGAACAGCATTAAACTCAGTGTTCTGGTAGTTTATTTAATGCAGCAGCAAACATTGTTACTGATTCTCCCTCTTCCTGATGTCTCCTGTGGAACCTGAACCTTTCAGCATTAACTAGTGGTTCTGGTGAAAAATGTCCTTTAAGTATCTCCACAATATCCCCATACGTCTTATTACCTGTTCTGTCTGGCTGTAGCAGGCTGCCTAGTAAATTAAATGTCTTTGGCCCCATTACACTAAAACATGGAGGCACAATGTTGTCCTCATCCATGTCATTTACAAGAACAAAATATTCAAACCGTTCTGTATATGAGCTCCACTGCTCAATACTTTCATCAAATTGTCCAATGTTTCCAACAATTCCAATAATTTTTCCTTTCTCAATAAGCTCCTGATTGTCACTCACTTCAATATTGTCCTCAACCACAGCAATATTTTCCTCAGTCACGTGATCTTTATTCACTTCACTCACTGATGTTTCCTCCTAAGTTTGCTCATTTAGCAGTTTTAATTAAAAGGTTTGTCTTCACAGTTGAATAAATGTCCTTTCCTTTAATCACTGTATATTCCTCCTTTTTAATCACGTTGTTTTCCCGCTCCGATGTCCGTCTCCAGTCCTTTTCTGCCGTCCTTTTTACGCTGCTGCTACTCTGTTAATTATTTATGCATAGTCACTTTAACTCTACCCACATGTACATATTACCTCAATTACCTCAACTAGCCGGTGCCCCCGCACATTGACTCTGCACCGGTACCCCCCTGTATATATAGCCTCCCTACTGTCACTTTATTTTACTTCTGCTCTTTTTTTTTCTCAAACACTTTTTTTGTTGTTGTTTTATTTTTACTTTCTTTGTTAAAAATAAATGCACTGTTGGTTAAGGGCTGTAAGTAAGCATTTCACTGTAATGTCTGCACCTGTTGTATTCGGAGCATGTGACCAATAACATTTGATTTGATTTGATTTGATGTTAACTCCAGTGGTGGAAAAAGTAAAGATATCTTAATAGAAAATGACTCAACTAAAAGTGAAAGTCACCCAGTAAAATACTACTTGAGTAAAAGTCTAAAAGTATTTGGTTTTAAATATACTTAAGTATCAAAAGTAAATGTAATTGCTGTAATATACTAAAGTATCAAAAGTAAAAGTACAAGTATAAATCATTTCAAATTCCTTACATAAAGCAAACCAGACGATTTTCTTGTTTTTAAAATGTACGTTCAGCCAGACAATTTACAAACAAAGCATTTGTGTTTAGTGAGTCTGCCAGATCAGAGGCAGTAGGGATGTTCTCTTGATAAGTGCGTGAATTGGACCATTTTCTGTCCTGCTAAGCATTCAAAATGTAACGAGTACTTTTGGGTGTCAGGGAAAATGTATGGAGTAAAAAGTATATTATTTTCTTTAGGAATGTAGTGAAGTAAAAGTAAAAGTAGTCAAAAATATAAATAGTAAAGTCAAGTACAGATACCCCAAAAAACTACTTAAGTAGTACTTTAAAGTATTTTTCCTGAAGTACTTTACACCACTGGTTAACTCTCTTTCTTAGCTAGCTCGACTATGCACTTGCCTCTGCTAGCAATACACTGTGCTAACATTAGCCTAGACTGGACCACAGAAAATAACAGTTTTAAACAGTTGTAAAAACCCACTTCTTCCAGACAGAATAGTTCCTGTAGATTCAGACTTACTCATCACCAATCTGTTGTTATGTCTTGTGGGTTTCATAACCACGTCTGTATAACAATTCAATAATGATGAGACGGGAGACAGGAATCAGTTCAACCATTTATCTGGAACGTGATCATCTCAATACATACAAACCCCCATGATGCTCTGCAGCACAACCCCAATATACAACAAATACATAAATAAGTAAATGGACACTAAACAAAACTCATAGAGGAATTTAAATGTTCAGTTGTAGAAAGTAGGGCCATGGGATAGGGTCAGAAAGGTCAGTATGTTTGTTAACTGCTTACAGAGGTGACATAACAAGCATAAGGTCCATTATAACACAGTGAAGTAGAGGTGGGAGCTAAAAGCAGACATGGACAGTGAGACGGTGTGAGGAGGTCAGGGGTGAAACACTAGATCAGGACAGGTAGAAATGGCAGGGCTGGTTGTGTTCAGTGTGTGTGTCTAGTGTGTGTGTGTGTGTCCAGTGTGTGTATGTGTGTCCAGTGTGTGTTTGTCCAGTGTGTGTGTGTGTGTGTCCTGTGTGTGTGTGTGTACAGTGTGTGTGTGTTCAGTGTCAGTGTGTGTGTTTCCAGTGTGTGTGTGTCCAGTGTGTGTCTGTCCAGTGTGTGTGTGTGTGTGTGAGTCCTGTGTGTGTTTGTCCAGTGTGTGTGTGTGTCCAGTGTGTGTGTGTGTGTGTGTGTGAGCCCTGTGTGTGTTTGTCCAGTGTGTGTGTGTGTCCAGTGTGTGTGTGTGTGTTCAGTGTGTGTGTGTCCAATGTGTATGGATGTGTGTGTCCAGTGTGTGTGTGTGTGTGTGTGAATCCAGTGTGTGTGTATGTGTGTGGGTGTCCAGTGTGTGTGTGTGGATGCGTGTCCAGTGTGTGTGTGTGTGTGCAGTGTGTGTGTGTCCAGTGTGTGTCTGTGTCCAGTGTGTGTGTGTGTTCAGCGTGTGTGTGTTCAGTGTTTGTGTGTATCCAGCGTGTATGTTTAGTGTGTGTGTGTCCAGTGTGTGTGTGTTCAGTGTGTGTGTGTGATCAGTGTGTGTGTGTCCATTGTGTTTGTGTATCCAGTGTGTGTGTCCAGTGTGTGTGTGTGTGTGTGTCCAGTGTGTGTGTGTCCAGTGTGTGTGTGTCCAGTGTGTGTGTGTCCAGTGTGTGTGTGTGTCCAGTGTGTGTGTGTGTGTGTCCAGTGTGTGTGTCAGGTGTGTGTGTCCAGTGTGTATGTGTGTGTGTGTCCAGTGTGTGTGTGTGTCCAGTGTGTGTGTGTGTCAGGTGTGTGTGTCCTGTGTGTGTGTGTGTGTCAGGTGTGTGTGTCCTGTGTGTATGTGTGTGTGTGTCCAGTGTGAGTGTGTGTGTGTGTGTGTGTCCAGTGTGTGTGTGTCCAGCGTATGTGTGTGTGTCCAGTGTGTGCGTCCACTGTGTGTGTGTGTGTTTGTGTGTGTCCAGTGTGTGTGTGTCCAGTGTGTGTGTGTGTGTGTCCAGTGTGTGTGAGTGTGTGTGTAAGTGTGTACGTGTGTGTGTCCAGTGTCTGTGTGTGTGTCCAGTGTGTGTGAGTGTGTGTGTCCAGTGTGTGTGTGTGTTTGTGTGTGTCCAGTGTGTGTGTGTGTCCAGTTTGTATGTGTGTGGGTCCAGTGTGAGTGTGTGTGTGTGTGTGTGTGTGTGTCCAGCATATGTGTGTGTGTCCAGTGTGTGTGTCCAGTGTGTGTGTGTGTGTGTGTTTGTGTGTGTCCAGTGTGTGTGTGTGTGTGTGTCCAGTGTTTTTTGTGTGTCATGTGTGTGTGTGTGTGTGTCCAGTGTGTGTGAGTGTGTGTGTGTGTGTCCAGTGTGTGTGTGTGTCCTGTGTGTGTGTGTCAGGTGTGTGTGTGTGTGTGTGTGTGTGTGTGTGTCCAGTGTGTGTGTGTGTCCTGTGTGTGTTTCCTGTGTGTGTGTGTGTGTGTGTCCAGTGTGTGTGAGTGTGTGTGTCGAGTGTGTGTGTGTGTGTGTGTCCAGTGTGTGTGTGTGTGTGTGTCCAGTGTGTGTTTGTGTGTGTGTTTGTCCAGTGTGTGTGTGTGTGTGTGTGTCCAGTGTGTGTGTGTCCTCTGTGTGTGTGTGTGTGTGTGTCCAGTGTGTGTGTGTCCAGTGTGTGTGTCCAGTGTGTGTGTGTGTCCAGAGTGTGTGTGTGTCCAGTGTCCAGTGTGTAGGTGTGTTTGTCCAGTGTGTTTGTGTGTCCAGTGTGTGTGTGTGTGTGTGTGTGTGTGTGTGTGTGTCTAGTGTGTGTGATCAATGTATGTGTGTCCTGTGTGTGTGTGTGTTTGTGTGTGTGTGTGTGTATGTGTGTGTGTGTCCAGTGTTTGTTTGTCCGGTGTGTGTGTGTGTGTTCAGTGTGTGTGTGTGTGTGTGTGTGTGTACAGTGTGTGTGTATCAAGTGTGTTTGTGTGTCCAGTGTGTGTCAGTGTGTGTGTCCAGTGTGTGTGATCAATATATGTGTGTCCTGTGTGTGTGTGTGTGTGTGTGTGTGTGTGTGTGTGTGTGTGTATGTGTGTGTGTGTCCAGTGTTTGTTTGTCCGGTGTGTGTGTGTGTGTTCAGTGTGTGTGTGTGTTCAGTGTGTGTGTGTGTGTGTGTGTGTGTGTGTGTACAGTGTGTGTGTATCAAGTGTGTTTGTGTGTCCAGTGTGTGTCAGTGTGTGTGTCCAGTGTGTGTGTGTGTGTTCAGTATGTTTGTGTGTGTGTCCAGTGTGTGTGTGTGAGTGTCCAGTGTGTGTGTGTGTCCAGTGTGTCAGTGTGTGTGTGTGTGTGTCCAGTGTATGTGTGTGTGTGTGTCCAGTGTATGTATGTGTGTGTGTGTGTGTGTGTGTGTGTGTGTGTATGTAGTGTGTGTGTGTGTGTGTACAGTGTCCAGTGTGTGTGTGTCCAGTGTGTATTTAACATAGGGACACCGAGTCCCAAACCCTAAACCCTGGATAGAGGGACTCAGTGAATGTGGAGTGGAATGTGTTCAGGTGGGTCAGTGTGTCAGAGGAGACTCTGTAGAAGGACAGAGTGCCGGCTGGCCAGTCCAGATACACTCCTACTCTGTGGGAGCTGGAGGAGGGGACGTCTATGGTAGTGGACTTATTATTGTGACAGGCAGAGTAACTGTTGTCAGAGCAGATCAGACTCCAGGATTTGTCATTCCATCCAATCCTACAGTCATAACCCCATCCTCTCCTGCTGATTCCTTTATATGCCACTCCTATATCAGCCCCTCTCCCACGCCACTCTACCTCCCAGTAACAGCGCCCAGTCAGACCCTCTCTACACAGCACCTGTCTCCTGTCCTCAAATCTCTCTGGGTGATCAGGATATGGCTGCTTCTCTCTCCTACCTGTCACCTTTCTGTTCTCCTCAGACAGAGAGAGGAATCTGTTTACTGTGTTTGGGTCCAGTGTGAGATCACAGACATCTGATGGATGAAACCAGACACAATATTAGAAATCATCATCATTCACATTAGAATGTTAACTCACTTTTCACTAATTCATTTAATGTAGATGTTTCTAGGTATCAAAATGAGAAGTTAAGGTAACTTGAGATTTGTTGAATGATCATATGTTATACTGTATGGTAATATAAAACACACTTATTCCCATTAATTACACACACACACATCCTGAACACACACACACACATCCTGTACACACACAAACACATTGAACACACACTCACACCCGTATGCATGCATGAACACACACACACATCCTGAACACACACACACTGGAAACACATCCTGAACACACACTGGACACACACACATCTTCATGCATGAACACACACACACATTTCTAATGTAACAGGAACACGCCACACACACACACAGACACACACATTGTCAAAGCAACTCTTTGTAAACTTTGGTGTCCCTGATTTGTGCTTCTGTAGAACTACAGCTGATATTTAATATGACCAAGTAAGTAATGATGGTGGTCTTTGACTTTGACTTCACTTGAATTAAGACTTATTCTTAGTCATATTCTTCACAGCAGTCAACACTCACATTTTCGAAGTCCAGGTTTCATTCTGTTCTCTCCACCATGTTCCACACTGTAGCGGTAAGCAGAAGAACAGACAGTCATTGAGGGATACACCTGAACTCACACACACACACACACACACACACACACACACACACACACACACACACTGGACACGGACACACACAACACACACACTTGACACTCACACACACTTTCAGCATATAACTTTGTATAAGCGGTGGTAAGAATGTTTGTCTGTGTGTGTGTGTGTGTATGTGTCCAGTGTGTGTGTCCAGTGTGTGTGTGTGTCTGTGTGTGTGTGTGTGTGTGTGTCCTGTTTGTGTGTGTGTGTGTCCAGTTTGTGTGTGTCCAGTGTGTGTGTGTGTGTGTCCAGTGTGTGTGTCCAGTGTGCGTGTGTGTGTGTCCAGTGTGTGTGTGTCCTGTGTGTGTGTGTCCAGTGTGTGTGTGTGTCCAGTGTGTGTGTGTCCTGTGTGTGTGTGTGTCCAGTGTGTGTGTGTCCTGTTTGTGTGTGTGTCCAGTTTGTGTGTGTGTCCAGTGTGTGTCCAGTGTGTTTGTGTGTGTTTGTGTTTTCAATTTGTGTGTGTGTGTGTCCAGTGTGTGTGTGTGTCCAGTGTGTGTGTGTGTCCAGTGTGTGTGTGTCCAGTGTGTGTGTGTGTGTGTGTCCAGTGTGTGTGTGTGTTTGTCCAGTGTATGTGTGTGTGTCCAGTGTGTGTGTGTGTGTCCAGTGTGTGTGTGTCCAGTGTATTTGTGTGTGTGTGTGTGTGTCCAGTGTGTGTGTGTGTTTGTCCAGTGTATGTGTGTGTGTCCAGTGTGAGTGTGTGTGTGTGTGTGTCCAGTGTGTGTGTGTGTGTGTCCAGTGTGTGTGTGTGTCTAGTGTGTGTGTGTCCAGTGTGTGTCCAATGTGTGTGTGTGTGTCCAGTGTGTGTGTTTGTCCAGTGTTTGTGTGTGTCCAGTGTACTGATACACGTGGACCCACACACACACACTGGACACACACACACACACACACAGGACACACACACACACACACTGGACACACACTCACACACTGGACACACACACACACACACACACACACAGTCTTTATATAACTTAGTCCAAGTGGTGGTCAGAATGTTTGTCTTAACTAGCCTGATAACTCCAACATGTCTGATATGAACATTGACATAAACCCTCTACATACTTGAGTTTCTCCAGTCTGCAGTGTGGATCCTCCAGTCCAGCAGAGAGCAGTCTGACTCCTGAGTCTCCTGGGTGATTGTAGCTCAGATCCAGCTCTCTCAGGTGTGAGGTGTTTGACTTCAGAGCTGAGACCAGAGAAGCACAGCCTTCCTCCGTGACTAGACAGCCTGACAGCCTGCAAAGAGTCAAATCATATTAAAACCACACTGCTATTCGTTGGTGTTGAGTCATTTTCTTTCTAAGTGAGTAGATAACATGTTTCTAAACACTACTAAAGTAATCCTGATGATGCCATGATTGAGAAGGATCATGAATGAATCATGAATAATAATGAGTGAGAAAGTTACAGAGGCAACAACAAAACATGCTAACCTCTCACCATTAACATCAAATAAAAGGTGACATTCTGTACTGTCACCTAATATGAAACATTATATCTCAAATCCAAAATGCTGGAGCATAGCACCTAATGTAAAACTGTAAGCTTCACTGTCCAAACACATATGGTGTGGACTATGTGTGCCTGGTAAACACATGTGGATCTGGTGAACAGTTATCACTTGTTGACCAACTACAGGAATACTGACCTCAGAGTCTCCAGTTTACAGTGGGGATTCCCCAGTCCAGCAGAGAGCAGCTTCACTCCTGAATCCTTCAGGTCATTGTTACTCAGATCCAGCTCTCTCAGGTGTGAGGGGTTTGACTTCAGAGCTGAGACCAGAGAAGCACAGCCTTCCTCTGTGACTAGACAGCCTGACAGCCTGCAAAGAGATCATCATGATTTCACAAACACTCTTAATTTAACACCAGTAGTGTAGAAGGACAATGGCAGATGCATTTGGTTTATTCTCTTAAACAACATATAAATTAATCTTCTGTCTCCTAGAATTGTATGGTCATATTGTTATACTAATATGAACATCAATGCATTGATTCAATATGTTTCTCAATATATATTATATACATATTATAATACATATATTTCTCTAAACTGAATATTTCTTCCTGATGATTAGTACTTAAATGTCATTTTATGTACTCACAGAGCAGCTCTGGAGGCTTTGACCACTGGCAGCAGCCTCAGAAGACCTTCCTCTGATCTGGAGTATTTCTTCAGGTCAAACACATCCAGCTCCTTTTCTGAAGTCAGCAACACAAAGACCAGAGCTGACCACTGTGCAGGTGACAGGTTGGCTTCTGAGAGACTTCCTGATCTCAGGTAGCTTTGGATCTCCTCCACTAGAGAATGGTCATTCAGTTCATTCAGACAGTGGAACAGATTGATGCACCTCTCTGGAGAGGGATTCTCCCTGATCTTCTCCTTGATGTAATTGACTGTTTCTTCATGGCTCTGTGAGCTGCTTCTTGTCTTTGTCAGTAGACCTCGTAAGTGCTTCTGATTGGACTCCAGTGAGAGGCCCAGAAGGAAGCGGAGGAACAGGTCCAGGTTTCCCGTCTCACTTTGTAAGGCTTTATCCACAGCACTCTTGTAGAAAGTAACTTCAGACTTGTCTCTGAACAGCGCAAAACAGTTCCTGGTTGATTGAGGTTTTCCCATTAGATTCTCATTGTTGTTGATGAATGAGAGGAACACATATACAGCAGCCAGAAACTCTTGAATGCTCAGATGCACAAAGCAGTACACCTTTTCCTGGTACAGCCCACATTCCTCTTTAAAGATCTGTGTGCACAATCCTGAGTACACTGATGCTTCATTGACATCAATGCCAGCCCTTTTCAGGTCTTTTTTATAGAAAATCAGATTGCCCTCAACAAGCTGTTGAAAAGCCAGTTTTCCCAGTGACAGAATGCTCTCTTTATTCCAGTGTGGACCTGTCTCTTCTTTACCAAGATACTTTTCATTCTTCTGTTTGGTATGAAACACCACAAGGTGTGAGTACATCTCAGTCAGAGTCTTGGGCATCTCTTCTCTCTGGTCTGTACTCAACATGTGTTCAAGGACTGTTGCAGAAATCCAACAGAAGACTGGAATGTGGCACATGATGTGGAGGCTCCTTGATGTCTTTATGTGTGAGATGATTCTGCTGGCCATGTCCTCATCACTGAATCTCTTCCTGAAGTACTCCTCCTTCTGTGGGTCATTGAACCCTCGTACCTCTGTCACCTGGTCAACACACCCTGAAGGGATCTTATTGGCTGCTGCAGGTCGGGTAGTTATCCAGAGGAGAGCAGAGGGAAGCAGATTTCCCTTGATGAGATTTGTCAGCAGAACATCCACTGAGGTTGACTCTGTGACATCACAACAGATCTTGTTCTTCTGGAAGTCTAGGGGCAGTCGGCACTCATCCAGACCATCAAAGATGAACAGAACTTTGTACTTGTCGTAGTTGGAGATTCTTGATTCTTTGGTTTCCTTTGAGAAGTGATTGAGAAGTTCAATCAAAGTGTGTTTTTCCTTTTTCATCAAATGCAGCTCCCGAAAAGGGAATGAAAATACAAATTGGACATCCTGATTTGCTTTTCCTTCAGCCCAGTCCAGAATGAACTTCTGCACAGAGACTGTTTTTCCAATGCCAGCGACTCCCTTTGTCAGCACAGTTCTGATAAGTTTGTCCTGTCCAGTTAAAGGTCTGAAGATGTCGTTACATTTGATTGCAGTCTCTGGTCTTGCTTGTTTCCTGGTTGTTGTCTCAATCTGTCTCAGCTCATGTTCATTATTGACCTCTCCTGTTCCACCCTCTGTGATGTAAAGCTCTGTGTAGATCTTATTGAGAAGTGTTGGGTTTCCTTGTTTAGCGATCCCCTCAAAAACACATTGAAACTTCTTCTTTAGATTAGATTTGAGTTCACGTTGAAGAATCACAGCACGCTCATCTGAATCTAGAAATAACACAGAGGATATTAATATTACATCTGTTTTAATGCCTACAGTATTGTAAGACTTTAAATTATAATCATTTATTCTCTTAACTGTCTGTATAAATCTGTAAATTCAAAAAACTAAAAACTCTCTCTCTCTCTCTCTCCTCTGTCTCTCCTCTTCTCTCTGTCTAAATTAATCAACACAACACATCCCTGCTGCTACTTGATGAGGTCACTAGGTGTTGTGTTAAGGCTGCTACAATATCATTGAGTTACACAGCTACTTTAGCTGTACTTTAGCTACAGCTTTTAAATGTTCTAAAACAGCATTCAACATGAGGCAGACAGCTCTTACTTTTCTCCAGTGTGTCAGCAAGCTCCTTCTGGTTCATTTTCCTCAGGACGTGCAGTGTGATCTTCAGAGCCCCCTCTCTGGCACTGCTCTCCTGCTTCTCATCTTCAGCATCCACCACTTCCTTATCCTGCTTCTGACTCTCAAAGCCTTCTGGGAGTTCTGGACTAAGAATCCTCTTGAACATCTTCAGCTCGTTCTTCACAAATGTCATAATATTCTCTTCAAGCAACTGAAATAAATCAAGTAAATAAGTTAAGCAAGAGACTAAATGCTTTCTCATTAACACATTAATGAATGATTGACAGAACAACTTTACTTGAGGTAAACAAAAACAAATGTACATAACAGGACCATATACACTGAATATGGAGGCCAGGTGTGTTTGATGACTCTGGGAAGACTGACCACTGAGAATCTCTGACTCTGATCTCCCCTGTTGGTTTCTGGGGACAAAACATCAGATTACATCTCCTCATCCAGGTAGTGCACACACACACACACACACACACACACACACACACACACACACACACACACACACACACACACACACAGACACAGACACAGACACAGACACAGACACAGACACAGACACAGACACAGACACAGACACAGACACAGACACAGACACAGACACAGACACGCACACGCACACACACACACACACACACACACACACACACACAGGGAGGGAATGGTGTGTTTGTTTAATATTGTTTCAGGACTATGAAAATGGAAAAAAGGTTTAGCCTATGGATTATGAAAACAACAAAAATAAATGGTAAAATGGGAGAGGAGAAATGACTAGAGACAGTGTTGTTTAACTCACTGACCATGACCCATGAGTTCTTCTTACCTTTGTTCAGTAGAAAAGTCTCCCTCTCTAAAGTGTATAAGTTTACCCATAGACCGGTCACTCTTCATGGACACACAGCTGGGTACAGGGGAGGCTGGTCTCTCCTGCTTGATTGGGCTTCAACACAACAGAGACAAACATTACGTCTCTCATCTACTCTGAGCTCAGATGGGGAAACATAAGAAGAGTTTCATTCAAAAACGCTATAAATCCATTTTCAGAAATGTTCGTAAATTAGCTTTTATTGTTTGAAGAAATTATGAAAGAGATTGGTGTGTTTTTTCACTATCTAATCATGGCATGGGGTTGTTCAATGACAGACATGTATTTGTTTAAAATCTATCACTTGATGGTTTCATTTCAGAGAGACAAATAATCATGTTTTTTTGCAAAATGCTACATACCTGCCTCACTCTCAGAGAAATAAGTAGTACTGCTAGGTTTTACACAGTAATAATATATATCTGCCTCACTCGGAGAAATAAGTAGCACTGCTAGGTTTTAAACAGTCAAATGTGACCGACCGGCTCGAACTTATGTAGCAAAATTTGAAATTGTGTTTTTTACATTGGATAAAAGTAGAGACTCAGCTAGAAAAAGGTATATCATACACTACAGTTGAGGAACAATGGGAAAGTAATTCTGCTTTGAAAGATGATAAACTTGTAACCTCAATTTTGAGAAAATGGCCTTTGAATGTTTTGGTTCACCTACTGGAGAGCTCTTCTTTATCTACAGTGGTATTACTTTGGCAGATAATGTCATCCATCTAAATAAATAGTATATATATATAGTTAACTAAATGTATGGTGTTTTTGGTTTATGTCAGTTTCATTGTTTGTTATGCTATAAATTGTTATTTTATGGTTGTAAGTGGTAAAATTAACTAATTAATGAATTACTACTTTAGTAAGGATATACTTTATTCAGTACTACTGCAGTTACTAAATAATTCCAATAGATGGCAGCATAAGACCATGAATGACATTTCAGAAGGTTAGTTTAGTTTTCTCCCTGGATACACCACCACTCCCCCTCACAGGAAAACTCCTGCACACGCTTTTTACTGTCCCTTTCCACACTGCTAACGCAAGAGGAACGACTGAAAAAGCATTTAACACATTACTGTGAAATAATATAATGATGATTCATGTTTATTATTACCTGTTTTTATACTCATGTTTTGAAATCATACTTGATTACTATAATGATTATCAATAAGCCTGAACATTAATTTAGTCACCTCTGGTCGAGAAAAACGTATTTTCCTAGTACATTCATTGTCAGATTCATCAACCAGCAGCAAGCACTCTGCCTTCTAGCACAAGCGAGGGGCATGTTGAGGTACATTTGCTAACCGCAAGGGTTGCATGATGTAATTTATTGGTGGGCTGGAAGACGCACTCTTGTCTTATCTATTCCGAGGTTGTTTAATCACAATATTAGATATTTAAAAATGCATGTATACTAGGGTTGAGGTTGGAGCATCTGACTAGTGATTATTTACCAGGGGTTCAACACCTGCTATAGTCACTATTTAATTGCTCTTCCAAAAGCATCACAGGCCTAATACGAGATATATAGCTAACTAAAGTAATGAGTGACCATTTTAGAAAATCATGGGACATTTAGAATTTGGTTGCATGCTATTTTATGTCAATCATATTGCTGCTTGTAGCCTATAACTGATGCTTCGTGGTCTTATGCTGCCATCTATTGGAAATATTTAGCTATTAAAAGTTATTAATTCACGTACAGACATTGGTGAGGCAGCTGAGAAATAAAGTGTATTAGATCAGTCTCAAACCTGCCCCACGCCAATTGCTGGACTTTCACACAGAGGTTACTAGGTCACCCAATTCAAACCACATTTGAAAAATAAAACAAATGTGTCTTATTTATCAAGTGTTCTGTCTTGCTATTATACATATAATAAAATAACAACAAAATAATCAAAACACTATTTAATACTATAATTGTTTTTACTAAGATAATATTATTACTAAATAGTTTCTAAAAGTGTTCTAGGCTACCCTACCCTAGAATTAGGGGTTAGGGTTACGGCTAAAATAGGTTATAAGTAGGGTAAGAGTTTCTGTATAGCACTTTGTGACATCTGCTGGTGTAAAAAGGGCTTTATAAATACATTTGATTGATTGTTAGGTTTAGGGTTTATATGGCAAAAAACAGTATGTGTTTATGGCACTCTTGCTCCTCCTTGTGGCCGTATGTGGGTACTACATAACTCATTCATTACATTTACGTCATTTAGCAGACGCTCTTATCCAGAGCGATTTACAGTTAGTGAGTGCATACATTATTTATTTCTTTTTTCTTTTTTCATACTGGCCCCCCGTGGGAAGCGAACCCACGGGTCTCCCGATCGCGGCCGGCTACAACAACAAGGATCTCTAGTGGCACTAGACCACTGCACCACTCGGGAGACCTGACACTTCATAATCTGAGGTAGCAACTGCGTCAGATCTACAAATCCATTAGCTAGACCACCCGATTAGACAACAATCACCCCATTATATCCATTTGGTTTGCAACTCAGTGAACCTGCGCAGCATTCGCTCAATTTGATGCCAGTGGCAGGGAAGACACTTTGTGGGTGGGTGGGTGGGTGGATGGATGGATAACTGTGAAGTAATGAGTGACCATTTTAGAAAATCATGGGACATATATTTTTGCTGCTTGTAGCCTATAACTGATGCTTCGTGGTCTTATGCAGCCATCTATTGGAAAATTAGCAATTAAAAGTTATTAATTCACATAAAGACATTGGTGAGGCAGCTGATAAATAAAGTGTATTTTTCTTGTTAATTCCTTAGATCAGTCTCAAACCTGCCCCACCTATCCCACGCCAATTGCTGGACTTTCACATAGAGGTTACTAGGTCACCCAGTTCAAACCACATTTGAAAAATAAAACAAATGTGTCTTATTTATCAAGTGTTCTGCCTTGCAATAACAAATATCATAAAATAACTAATAACAACAAAAAAACAGCAAAACGCTTGACAGGTTTTGATTAACAAAATAATCAAAATGTTATTTAGTACTATAATTGTATTTACTAAGATAATATTATTACTAAAATAGTTTCTAAAAGTGTTCTAGGCTACCCTACCCTAGAATTAGGGTTAAGGTTAAGGCTAAAATAGGTTATACCTAGGGTTAGGGGTTAGGGTTATGGCTAAAATAGAATTAGGGTTAAGGGTTAAGGCTAAAATAGGTTATATTTAGGGTTAGAGTTTCTGTATAGCACTTTATGACATCTGCTGATGTAAAAAGGGCTTTATAAATACATTTGATTGATTGATTGATTGATTGTTAGGTTTAGGGTTTGTAAGGCAAAAAAACAGTATGGGTTTATAGCTCTCTTGCGCCTCCCTGTGGCCGTATGTGGGTACTACATAATTCATTCATGACACTTGCTAGGCTCATAATCTGAGGTAGCAACTGTGTCAGATCTACAAATCCATTAGCTAGACCACCCGATTAGACAACAATCACCCCATTATACCCATTTGGTTTGCAACTCAGTGAACCTGTGCAGCATTCGTAACCTTGTTAATAATAAGTTACCTGAGGTAAACCTACAGGGTTCACGCTCACCAAGTAGCCGTAACCTTGTTAATAATAAGTTACCTGAGGTAAACCTACAGGGTTCACGCTCACCAAGTAGCCGTAACCTTGTTAATAATAAGTTACCTGAGGTAAACCTACAGGGTTCACGCTCACCAAGTAGCCGTAACCTTGTTAATAATAAGTTACCTGAGGTAAACCTACAGGGTTCACGCTCACCAAGTAGCCGTAACCTTGTTAATAATAAGTTACCTGAGGTAAACCTACAGGGTTAACGCTCACCAAGTAGCCGTAACCGTGTTAATAATAAGTTACCTGAGGTAAACCTACAGGGTTAACGCTCACCAAGTAGCCGAAACCGTGTTAATAATAAGTTACCTGAGGTAAACCTACAGGGTTAACGCTCACCAAGTAGCCGTAACCGTGTTAATAATAAGTTACCTGAGGTAAACCTACAGGGTTAACGCAGGCTGGTCTCATTGATAACAATAGTGAAGCTGGCATTGTGACGCAGAACAATGGGCTGGGAATAGAACGTTATGAAGGCGAGTCGGTGTCACGGAGCTCAATAGAACTAATAGGAGCTGGCAGGGTGAAAAATACCCAAACATAAGGCCTGTTTTTTCGCGATTACTTCATAACCAGGGACAGAAGGTAATATTATGAAACTGGGCTCCATGGCGGATGCAATGAACTGATTTTATCAGAAATAAACGTTGTAAAAAATGTAACTTGAGGCGCCCCGAAAATAATATTCAAAAAGTTCAGTTCTTGGACACAGAGGGGTTAAACACTAAAGTTACCGTCCATCTAGTGAAGTGGAGAACCGGACAGAGGGATGGTAGGTAGCCTGCATCCGTCAACGAGAGAGGGAGAAGCCCTCCACGGTATTTAACAGGTGGAAGAAACAACCCGGGAGCTCCATCGGTCCACAAGAAATGCAGGCAGCCGGTGATGATGTAGTGGTAGCTAGGATAACTAGGATGCTGCTGGTAGAGTAGCTAGCTTAGCTAGCTGTACCGACTAGCTTGGCTAGCTAGCAGGTCGTTCGTCTGTCCCTCGAGGATGATGACGAATCCGGTGAACCACACAATTAAACAAGAAGAGCGAGTGAAAAGGATCTGGCTACACTCATACTGTCACTGACCATTACGCAAAAAAGCTAATTGAACAATAAACTTCGGCGTCTCAACACTGTAACGAACTCCGTCATTGTTCCCCAACATCACCTCAGCCCACTCTGCGCGTAACTGGACAATATGCTTGGCGCCAAACCGTACGTGGACGCGGGCAGTTCTGTACGGGGACGCGGGCAGTTCTGTACGTGGACGCGGACAGTTCCAGAACGCGGACATGAGCAGTGCAACAAAATACATTTACATTTACATTTTAATCACTTAGCAGACGCTCTTATCCAGAGCGACTTACAGTTAGTGAGTGCATACATAACCCAGTCTTTACACTGGCTTACATTAGTAATATTCATTTATTTATTTTTATATGTAAAACAAACATTCAAAGTTTTTTTATAACAATATTTTGAGATCTGGGCCCATATCCACAAAGTGTCTCAGAGTAGAACATTGGTCGTATAAGTGCTGAGAATAAAGACATTTGACACTTATGGGTATAAATTAAAGCTATGCATGAAGCCTCTAGTCCCACCTAGTCGGCAGATATTTAGGACACCTCATGAGCTGTCCTAACCAGTTAAGAGTTAACAGCAGGTGTCTTGATAATACTATAGAATAATGCAGTGAGTCAGTGGTTCCTGCACCACATGTAATTGCTTTGGAGTAGTTTAAATAATGTTTCTATATTTCTATATGATCAATCCATAAATAATATAGACCTACATGCAACCGTATGTCTTGTGCTTTTGGCAATGATTTCTGTATAATAATTATGTATAAGTGATACCAAAATGTCTGCATAGCATGTTGTCTTCAGTTTGGCAGATTAACTCATGCTTATTTCTGAAGATAAACTCAGGATTTCGCCCAGAGGCTAAGGAGTTGGAGCTGTGGCAGGAGTTGGACCTATGGCAGAAAGGTGGCTGGTTCGAATCCCGGGCCGGGCGCTGGAAAAAACGGGCGGGCTTGATCTGACCACTGGAGGGCTGCTGGGTTCATATCCTCAAAACAATCACCTTTCGTTCCAAAAATATATCTAACTTTTAGTGGTTCCATATATTAAGCAAGTGATAGAATTCTTTTTGGTTCTATAAGGAACCTTATTTTCTAAGTGTATATTAAACAAGTTTTTCTTTTGATTATTTAATTACCTACATCTTGTTTTTTCATGTTATCCCTTTGGAGCGCAACATCACGTTGTTAAAAAATAATCCTAAATTGGCCATGGCTATAAATTGGGCAATTGAAGGCATCTAGGGCGAAATATGTGTTCGATGAAAATGAACATTGTATGCAACGTTGTAGGCAACATTTTTGACAAGGGACTTGATGCCTACTATGCCAAAGCTATTTAGAGTTGTTAAACGGGTGTGAAGAGTGTGTTGGTATAACGGTAATATTGTGAAAATTTCGCTTGTAACAACCATCAGAATTGGTTAAAAGAATATGCATTCCATTATATTAGGCAATAATGAAGAGTAGGCAAAGTGGTTGTGTCGTATTAAAATTCTATCAAATGTTTTATATTGCAACGAGTCCAGTCAGGGTGCTGCAGAACCCCTGCAGTACCTCCACTGACCCCAGATTTAGAACTCCTGATTTAGCAGATGCTTTTATCCAGAGCGATTTACAGTAAGTGCATTCATCTTAAAATAGCTATTTATTTTGTAAATAAACGTGATAAATTCTTCATAAAATTGTCATATCACCTTTTAGCTTTGGTGTCATGTTCCCCAGAGAGACTCATTTTAGAGGCAGGGCCCCCCTCCTCTCTCTCCCCAGAGAGACTCATTTTAGAGGCAGGGCCCCCCTCCTCTCTCTCCACAGAGAGACTCATTTTAGAGGCAGGGCCCCCCTCCTCTCTCTCCCCAGAGAGACGCATTTTAGAGGCAGGGCCCCCCTCCTCTCTCTCCCCAGAGAGACTCATTTTAGAGGCAGGGACCCCTAAACAGAGATGCAGCATGTTGGTTGTGGTGAACACAGTGACAACTCATTCTAGAATGTCCATTGTTCTCTTTTACTCATGATCTCTTAGAAATAAAACATTTACTAACAGACACATCCAAACAGTCAGGTGATTTAATTTAATCACATGAACATTGTTACGTTCCCCAACAAGAAATAAAACATTGTCTCTCAAACAGAAGAAGGAACTCACAAAGAGTCACTAACAACAACCAAAACGAAACAGGTGGTTTTAGGAGGGGTTCTGAAAGACACTCATGGGGGTGTCCACTAGTGATGGGAAACAGAGGCTTTCTGAACGCTTTGGGGCTTTCACCAAATTATGCCGAAAACGGAATGGATAGATTTGAGTACTAATAAACAACATTTAGTTATGTTACAATCAAAACATTTACAAAAAACTGAACAGCCTATGCTTATAGAAAATCATCATTTAAAAGTCATTAAAAAGTTAGAAATACAATGTAGCCAGTTTTCAAAGAAAACTATAAAAACTAAAACTATACAGGTATTTGATTCTGTGCCTCCACAAGACAAGACACTCACTCACTGTTCCCAAGGCAGAGGCACCTGTCAGGTGAGAAATGGAGGAGAATATCTAGACTAAGACTGTTAGTAGTGTCCAGCAGAGGACATGGAGGAGAATATCTAGACTAAGACTGTTAGTAGTGTCCAGCAGAGGACATGGAGGAGAATATCTAGACTAAGACTGTTAGTAGTGTCCAGCAGAGGACATGGAGGAGAATATCTAGACTAAGACTGTTAGTAGTGTCCAGCAGAGGACATGGAGGAGAATATCTAGACTAAGACTGTTAGTAGTGTCCAGCAGAGGACATGGAGGAGAATATCTAGACTAAGACTGTTAGTAGTGTCCAGCAGAGGACATGGAGGAGAATATCTAGACTAAGACTGTTAGTAGTGTCCAGTGTCCAGCAGAGGACATGGAGGAGTATATCTAGACTAAGACTGTTAGTAGTGTCCAGCAGAGGTAAATGTTTTGGAAGCCACAGCGGGATCCATTGACTTAGGGGTCAAACAAAGCTTTTTATGTCATTTGTATGTCTTTACCCTGAGCTATCTTTCCACCTGCTAAGGTGAAATATCTAGACTGAACAAAAAAATAAACGCAACATGCAACAATTTCAACGATTTTACTGAGTTACAGTTCATATAGGGAAATCAGTCAATTGAAATAAATTCATTAGGCCCTAATCTATGGATTTCACATGACTGGGCAGGGGCGCAGCCATGGGTGGGCCTGGGAGGGCATAGGCCCACCCACTTGGGAGCCAGGCCCACCCACTGTGGAGCCAGGCCCAGCCAATCAGAATGAGGTTTTCCCCACAAAAGGGCTTTATTACAGACAGAAATACTCCTCAGTTTCATCAACTGTCCGGGTGGCTGGTCTCAGACGATCCCGTAGTTCCGTAGTTCCAGATGTGGAGTTCCTGGGCTGGCGTGGTTACACGTGGTCTGCGGTTGTGAGGCCGGTTGGACGTACTGCCAAATTTTCTAAAACAACGTTGGAGGCAGCTAATGGTAGATAAATGAACATTCAATTCTCTGATATGTTGTGTCGAATCAGTAGTGCTTTGAAAACTGCAATGTCGCATCGGAGCTCCAGTATTAATCGACCAATCCCTAGTGTCCACTGAATGTTGACTAGCAACAAGAAAGTGGTACCTAAAATACACCCACCATGAGTGCCCATTGAAGTGGCTCCAGACGAGGACATCTGAAATAAAAACCCTCCAACTTACAATATGGAGTAAAAAACAAGTGGAGCAAACCAAACCAAACCAGACCAAACCAGACCAAACCAGACCAAACCAGACCAGACCAGACCAAACCAGACCAAACCACACCAAACCAGAACACACCAAACCACACCAGACCAGATCAAACCAGACCAAACCAGACCAAACCAAACCAGACCACACCAGACCACACCAAACCAGAACAAACCAAACCACACCAGACCAAAACAGACCAAACCAAACCACACCAGACCAAACCAGACCAAACCAGACCAAAATAGACCAAACCAAACCACACCAGACCAAACCAAACCAGACCAAACCAGGCCAAACCAGACCAAACCAGACCAAACCAGACCAAACCAAACCAGACCAAACCAGACCAAACCAGACCAAACCAGACCACACAAAACCAGACCAAACCAGACCAAACCAGACCAAACAAAACCAGACAAACCAGACCAAACCAGACCACACCAAACCAGACCAAACCAGACCAAACCAAACCAAACCAAACCAAACCAAACCAGACCAATCCACACCAAACCAGACCAAACCAAACCAGACCAAACCAGACCAAACCAGACCACACCAAACCAGACCAAACCAGACCAAACCAAATCAAACCAAACCAAACCAAACCAAACCCTGGGAGATACAAGACAGAAAGACTTTGTTCATCAACTTAAAGAAGCAGAGCTACAAAGAGGTGCCAGTCTTCTAACATATCTAAGGCCAACCAGAACACTGGACCAGCTGCTCTTCAATATCACATAACAGATGGAACCCTTCTGACTAAAGAGATGACAAGCCAGCACAGGCATAAGCATACTGTCTATTGAGGTAGCGGCAAGAGGTGCGGCCAACGTGCTAACGTCCAACCTCAAAATATAAATGGAAATACCAAAGCCTGTAACAACATGTAGTCGTGACTGATATCTTTCACCTCATCTCCCTGTTACTGTTTGTTAAGGTAGTTATAGACAGTGCAGCAACACAAGGCCACATTCCTCTCAGCCCTTCCACTCTCTTAGGCTAATGTGTATTTATTAAAAGTAGACTATTTCTTTCAATCTGTTCTTTTCTAAACGTATCTGAGATGTAGACAGAAGGGCTAAAACGGGCATGATAAATCTGAGGGGAAATCATTAATCCATTCAGAAAGTATTTTTGCAACAAGTAGGAGATTTATATTATGTAAAGTAGGCTAGGTTATAATATATAATAGTGGTTTGTTAGTGATATGCAGATGGAGGTCTATACCTCAGCTATAGCCTACATATCCTAGATGACCAGCCTAAACCTGTTCAGATCAGTTCCCATAACGTTACAGGCCTACCAGTAGCAGGACAGAGCATGTAGCCTAGGCATGAGCAATATGTGTATGTGTTATTTCATAGTTTTGATGTCTTCACTATTATTCTACAATGTAGAAAACAGTAAAAAATAAAGAAAAATCCTGGAATGAGTAGGTGTGTCCAAACTTTTGACTGGTACTGTACTTCAGATGTAGCCTACATATCCTAGATGACCAGCCTAAACCGGTTCATATCAGTTCACATAGGCTATCAGTAGCAGGATTGATCACCTACAAATCGGTTTTAAGTCCAAATAACAGGGCATGTAGCCTAGGCCAAATATTTTCACAACATTTCCTAAAGAGACCACCTGGGCCCGGTTTCCCTAAAGCACCTGAAGGCTAAGTTAATCGTTAGAACCTTTGTAGGAGTATTGTTAAATCTCCAAGCTGTTTCCCAAAACCATTGTTTCTTTATTTTTACTATTTTCTACATTGTAGAATAATAGTGAAGACATCAAAACTATGAAATAACACATATGGAATCATGTAGTAACCAAAAAAGTGTTAAACAAATCAAAATATATGTTATATTTGAGTTTCTTTAAATAGCCACGCTTTGCCTTGATGACAGCTTTGCACACTCTTGGCATTCTCTCAACCAGCTTCACCTGGAATGCTTTTCCAACAGTCTTGAAGGAGTTCCCACATATGCTGAGCACTTGTTGGCTGCTTTTCCTTCACTCTGCGGTCCGACTCATCCCAAACCATCTCAATTCGGTTGAGGTCGGGTGATTATGGAGGCCAGGTCATTTGATGCAGCACTCAATCACTCTCCTTCTTGGTAAAATAGCCCTTACACAGCCTGGAGGTGTGTAGGGTAATTGTCCTGCTGAAAAACCAATGATAGTCCCACTTAGCCCAAACCGATGGGATGGCGTATAGCTGCAGAATGCTGTGGAAGCCATGCTGGTTAAGAGTGCCTTGAATTCTAAATAAATCACAGACAGTGTCACCAGCAAAGCACCACCACACCATAACACCTCCTCCTCCATGCTTTACTGTGGGAAATACACATGCGGAGACCCACACCGCGTCTCACAAAGACACAGCGGTTGGAACCATAAATCTCAAATTTGGACTCCAGACCAAAGAACAAATGTACACCGGTGTAATGTCCATTGCTCGTGTTTCTTGGCCCAAGCAAGTCTCTTCTTCTTATTGGTGTACTTTAGTAGTGATTTCTTTGCAGCAATTCGACCATGAAGGCCTGATTCACACAGTCCCCTCTGAACAGTTGATGTTGAGATGTGTCTGTGACTTGAACTCTGTGAAGCATTTATTTGGGCTGTAATTTCTGAGGCTGGTAACTCTAATGAACGTATCCTCTGCAGCAGAGGTAACTCAGGGTCTTCCATTCCTGTGGTGGTCCTAATGAGAGCCAGTTTCATCATAGCGCTTGATGGTTTTTGCGACTGCACTTGAAGAAACTTTCAAAGTTGTTGAAATGTTCCGTATTGACTGACCTTCATGACTTAAAATAATGATGGACTGTCATTTCTTTTTGCTTTTTTGAGCTGTTCTTGCTATAATATGGACTTGGTCTTTTACCAAATAGGGTTATCTTCTGTATACCCCCCTACCTTGTCACAACACAACTGATTGGCTCAAATGCATTAAGAAGGAAAGACATTCCACAAATTAACTTTTAAGAAGGCACACCTGTTAATTTAAATGCATTCCAGGTGACTACCTCATGAAGCTGGTTGAGAGAATGCCAAGAGTGTGCAAAGCTGTCATCAAGGCAAAGGGTGGCTATTTGAAGAATCTCAAATATAAAATATATTTTGATTTGTTTAACACTTTTTTGGTTACTACATGATTCCATATGTGTTATTTCAAAATATTGATGTCTTCACTATTATTCTACAATGTAAAAATTAGTAAAAATAAAGAAAAACCCTTGAATGAGTAGGTGTGTCCAAACGATGTCGGGAAGATTATGATATCAATAGTGTAGCAAACAGCGGGCAGGGCGGTAAAGCCAGGTCGCTGGCGAAAAAAGGCAAACACCCTACGCATCTCAGAAATGGGAATTATAACCTGACTCACACTGTCCCCTACAAAAGTCCCGTGCTTCGACTACTCAGACCCCTCACATGTCCGGGCCATAAATTCTGATGGCCTCACAGACACCATACCACTTCTGACACCAATGTAGCGAACAGCGGGGCAGGGAAGCGAACCCAGGTTGCATGTGTAAAAGGCAAACAACCTACGCATCGCGCCGTTGGTGCCAATTGGGTTACTTGGTTGGAATTGTGACGTGGCTCATTTAGCGAGGATCACTACAATATAGTAGAACTATGATACAATTACATTTATCATATCAAATGTTAAATGTAGAACTATAATATATGAATATATTGAATTTGACTTGCCCACATTCAGTTAGCTCCATTTCGTATGATTAAACTGACACGTACCTGTCTCAGTAGAAGTCGACTGTTAGGTCTGAGTGTTTTACTTCCATTCACTGTACTAAAATTACACCAGACATTACATTTCTCTACCACTTTATAATAATCCCTGGAAAGATTCTCACCTTGTAGCCTGAATTCACAACCAGAACATGTCAAGTCATTGAGATATTTTCAGTTCTGCTGAGAGAGCACCTTCCTGATGACTAGCGCTCTGTATATTCTAATGGGTGAAGTCTGATCTGGAATGTGAAGCTAACTGAAATGTAGATAAGCTTTGAAAAAACAGTATATCTAGCTTGCATCATAGTACACCCCTCAGGCTACATACAAGTTTCAGCATGAGGCAGGCATCAACAGCCATTAGTTTACACCGCAGCCAACAGTTTTAAAATGTCATTTAGCAGCCAACAGTTTTTTTGTCATTTAGCAGACACTCTTATCCAGAAGAACTTACAGTTAGTGAGTGCATACATTATTTTTCATACTGCACCCCCGTGGGAATCGAACCCACAACCCGGGCATTGCAAACACCATTCTCTACCAACTGAACTACATCCCTGCCGGCCATTCCCTCCCCTACCCTGGACCAATTGTGCACCACCCCATGGGTCTCCCAGTCGCGGCCAGCTACGACAGAGCCTGGATTCAAACCAGGATCTCTAGTGGCACAGCTAGCACTGCGATGCAGTGCCTTAGACCACTGCACCACTCGGGAGGATAGTTTACTCCAAACGCTGTACAAGGTGACCTAAACAGTTTCCGTTGCCAAAAGTTTTGCTACGGTGGGTTTTGAGGAAGTGTAAGTTGTTGATAGTCTTTCCACAGTATTTATTTGTCTCTCTTTCACACAACATACCTTCCTGAGTGAAAAGAGTTAACAGTAGATTAGAAAGAGAAAAAGTTTGTTTGTTGCATGTTGTGTTTTAAGCCTGTTTTGAGAAGACAAGTCTATAGACCTAGTAAAAAGAGTTCCAAAAGTGTCCTCTGGCTGTCCCCACAGGAGAACGCTTTTGGGTTCCAGGTAAAACCCTCTGTGGAAAGGATTCTACCTAGTACCAAAAAGTGTTCTACAAAGGGTTCTCATATGGGGAGAGCCAAATAACCCTTTTAGATTCTAGATAGTGTAGGAGCGATCACCCTGGGGCACTCAGATGGAAACAGAACTAATTCACCCCACACATCTAATTTATATCCAAAACATGTTAAGGAGAGTAGGCCTATTATAACACTGTCTACAAAACATATCATCAACTATATGAATACACATAACAATATCATCAACTATATTAATACACATAACAATATCATCAACTATATTAATACACATAACAATATCATCAACTATATTAATACACATAACAATATCATCAACTATATTAATACACATAACAATATCATCAACTATAGGAATACACATAACAATATCATCAACTATATTAATACACATAACAATATCATCAACTATATTAATACACATAACAATATCATCAACTATATGAATACACATAACAATATCATCAACTATATTAATACACATAACAATATCATCAACTATATTAATACACATAACAATATCATCAACTATATTAATACACATAACAATATCATCCACTATATTAATACACATAACAATATCATCAACTATAATAATATCATAACAATATCATAAACTACATTAATACACATAACAATATCATCAATTATATTAATACACATAACAATATCATCAACTATATTAATACACATAACAATATCGTCAACTATATTAATACACATAACAATTTCATCAACTATATTATTACACATAACAATATCATCAACTATATGAACACACATAACAATATCATCAACTATATAATTACACATCACAATATCATCAACTATATTATTACACATATTATTACTCTCTCTCTCTCTCTCTCTCTCTCTCTCTCCCTCTCTCTCTCTCTCTCTCTCTCTCTCTCTCTCTCTCTCTCTCTCTCTCTCTCTCTCTCTCTCTCTCTCTCTCTCTCTCTCTCTCTCTCTCTCTCTCAATTAACTAAATAAACTCATAAGTTCCAAGAAATATTATATTTCAGTACTAACTAATTAATTTGAGGCAGGGGTAGAAACTCCTCTCTCCCCAGGGGTAGCACCTCCTCTCTCCCCAGGGGTAGCAGCTCCTCTCTCCCCAGGGGTAGCAGCTCCTCTCTCCCCAGGGGTAACAGCTCCTCTCTCCCCAGGGGTAGCAGCTCCTCTCTCCCCAGGGGTAGCAGCTCCTCTCTGCCCAGGGGTAGCAGCTCCTCTCTCCCCAGGGGTAACAGCTCCTCTCTTCCCAGGGGTAGAAACTCCTCTCTCCCCAGGGGTAACAGCTCCTCTCTCCCCAGGGGTAGCAGCTCCTCTCTCCCCAGGGGTATCAGCTCCTCTCTCCCCAGGGGTAACAGCTCCTCTCTCCCCAGGGGTATCAGCTCCTCTCTCCCCAGGGGTATCAGCTCCTCTCTCCCCAGGGGTATCAGCTCCTCTCTCCCCAGGGGTAGAAGCTCCTCTCTCTCCAGGGGTAGAAGTTCCTCTCTCTTCCAGAGGTAACAGTAGTGGTAATCGGTGGTGGTGGTTGTAGCTGTGACTGGAATGAGGCCTGTCCAGGGGCTTTTCTAGGATTTGAAGACTTTGGGGGCTTAGCCCAAAGACAGTGTGGGGGTCCAGGGCATTTCAACAGCTAAATGCATGAATTTGATGCACTTTGAGATGAACATTGAGAGATTAGAACATTGAGAGTTTAGATATTTCTCAGGTAACTTGCACCTTCCCACCTGCCACAGCAGACACTGTCAGTACTCAATCACAGTTGCTTCTGTGGGTCTCTCTACTCTGGAACACTCTCTCACTCTGGAACACTCTCTACTCTGGAACACTCTCTACTCTGGAACACTCTCTACTCTGGAACACTCTCTACCCTGGAACACTCTCTACCCTGGAACACTCTCTACTCTGGAACACTGTCTGCTCTGGAACACTCTCTAGTCTGGAACACCCTCTACTCTGGAACACTCTCTACTCTGAAACACTCTCTCACTCTGGAACACTCTCTACTCTGAAACACTCTCTCACTCTGGAACACTGTCTACTCTGGAACACTCTCTACTCTGGAACACTCTCTCACTCTGGAACACTCTCTACTCTGGAACACTCTCTACTCTGGAACACTCTCTACTCTGGAACACTCTCTTCTCTGGAACACTCTCTCACTCTGGAACACACTCTACCATGGAACACTCTCTACTCTGAAACACTGTCTACTCTGGAACACTCTCTACTCTGGAACACTCTCTACTCTGGAACACTCTCTACTCTGGAACACTCTCTACTCTGGAACACTCTCTACTCTGGAACACTCTCTACCATGGAACACTCTCTACTCTGGAACACTCTCTACTCTGGAACACTCTCTAGTCTGGAACACTCTCTACTCTGGAACACTCTCTACTCTGGAACACTCTCTACTCTGGAACACTCTCTACTCTGGAACACTCTCTACCATGGAACACTCTCTACTCTGGAACACTCTCTACTCTGGAACACTCTCTACTCTGGAACAATCTCTAGTCTGGAACACTCTCTACTCTGGAACACTCTACTCTGGAACACTCTCTACTCTGGAACACTCTCTACCATGGAACACTGTCTACTCTGGAACACTCTCTACTCTGGAACACTCTCTACCCTGGAACACTCTCTACCCTGGAACACTCTCTACTCTGGAACACTGTCTGCTCTGGAACACTCTCTAGTCTGGAACACCCTCTACTCTGGAACACTCTCTACTCTGAAACACTCTCTACTCTGAAACACTCTCTCACTCTGGAACACTGTCTACTCTGGAACACTCTCTACTCTGGAACACTCTCTCACTCTGGAACACTCTCTACTCTGGAACACTCTCTACTCTGGAACACTCTCTACTCTGGAACACTCTCTAGTCTGGAACACTCTCTACCATGGAACACTCTCTACTCTGGAACACTCTCTACTCTGGAACACTCTCTACTCTGAAACACTCTCTCACTCTGGAACACTGTCTACTCTGGAACACTCTCTAGTCTGGAACACTCTCTACTCTGGAACACTCTCTACCATGGAACACTCTCTACTCTGGAACCCTCTCTACTCTGGAACACTCTCTACTCTGGAACACTCTCTACCATGGAACACTCTCTACTCTGAAACACTGTCTACTCTGGAACACTCTCTAGTCTGGAACACTCTCTACTCTGGAACACTCTCTACTCTGGAACACTCTCTACTCTGGAACACTCTCTACTCTGGAACACTCTCTAGTCTGGAACACTCTCTACCATGGAACACTCTCTACTCTGGAACACTCTCTACTCTGGAACACTCTCTACTCTGAAACACTCTCTCACTCTGGAACACTGTCTACTCTGGAACACTCTCTAGTCTGGAACACTCTCTACTCTGGAACACTATCTCACTCTGGAACACTCTATACTCTGGAACACTCTCTACTCTGGAACACTCTCTACTCTGGAACACTCTCTACCATGGAACACTCTCTACTCTGGAACCCTCTCTACTCTGGAACACTCTCTACTCTGGAACACTCTCTACCATGGAACACTCTCTACTCTGAAACACTGTCTACTCTGGAACACTCTCTAGTCTGGAACACTCTCTACTCTGGAACACTCTCTACTCTGGAACACTCTCTACTCTGGAACACTCTCTACTCTGGAACACTCTGTACTCTGGAACACTCTCTAGTCTGGAACACTCTCTACCATGGAACACTCTCTACTCTGGAACACTCTCTACTCTGGAACACTCTCTACACTGGAACACTCTCTACTCTGGAACACTCTCTACTCTGGAACACTCTCTACTCTGAAACACTCTCTACTCTGAAACACTCTCTCACTCTGGAACACTGTCTACTCTGGAACACTCTCTAGTCTGGAACACTCTCTACTCTGGAACACTCTCTCACTCTGGAACACTCTCTACTCTGGAACACTCTCTACTCTGGAACACTCTCTACTCTGGAACACTCTCTACCATGGAACACTCTCTACTCTGGAACACTCTCTACTCTGGAACACTCTCTACTCTGGAACACTCTCTACCATGGAACACTCTCTACTCTGAAACACTGTCTACCCTGGAACACTCTCTACTCTGGAACACTCTCTACTCTGGAACACTCTCTACTCTGGAACACTCTCTACTCTGGAACACTCTCTACCATGGAACACTCTCTACTCTGGAACACTCTCTACTCTGGAACACTCTCTAGTCTGGAACACTCTCTACTCTGGAACACTCTCTACTCTGGAACACTCTCTACTCTGGAACACTCTCTACTCTGGAACACTCTCTACCATGGAACACTCTCTACTCTGGAACACTCTCTACTCTGGAACACTCTCTACTCTGGAACAATCTCTAGTCTGGAACACTCTCTACTCTGGAACACTCTACTCTGGAACACTCTCTACTCTGGAACACTCTCTACCATGGAACACTGTCTACTCTGGAACACTGTCTACTCTGGAACACTCTCTACTCTGGAACACTCTCTACTCTGGAACACTCTCTACTCTGGAACACTCTCTACTCTGGAACACTCTCTTCTCTGGAACATTCTCTCACTCTGGAACACACTCTACTCTGGAACACTCTCTAGTCTGGAACACTCTCTACTCTGGAACACTCTCTACTCTGGAACAATCTCTACTCTGGAACACTCTCTCACTCTGGAACACTCTCTACTCTGGAACACTCTCTACTCTGGAACACTCTCTACCATGGAACATTCTCTACTCTGGAACACTCTCTACTCTGGAACACTCTCTACTCTGGAACACTCTCTAGTCTGGAACACTCTCTACTCTGGAACACTCTCTACTCTGGAACACTCTCTACTCTGGAACACTCTCCACTCTGGAACACTCTCTACCCTGGAACACTCTCTACCCTGGAATACTAACTACCATGGAACACTCTCTACTCTGGAACACTTTCTACTCTGGAACACTCTCTAGTCTGGAACACTCTCTCACTCTGGAACACTCTCTACTCTGGAACACTCTCTACTCTGGAACACTCTCTACTCTGGAACACTCTCTACTCTGGAACACTCTCTACTCTGGAACACTCTCTACTCTGAAACACTCTCTACTCTGAAACACTCTCTCACTCTGGAACACTGTCTACTCTGGAACACTCTCTAGTCTGGAACACTCTCTACTCTGGAACACTATCTCACTCCGGAACACTCTCTACCATGGAACACTCTCTACTCTGGAACACTCTCTACCCTGGAACACTCTCTACCCTGGAATACTCTCTACCATGGAACACTCTCTACTCTGGAACACTTTCTACTCTGGAACACTCTCTAGTCTGGAACACTCTCTCACTCTGGAACACTCTCTACTCTGGAACACTCTCTACTCTGGAACACTCTCTACTCTGGAACACTCTCTACTCTGGAACACTCTCTACTCTGGAACACTCTCTACTCTGGAACACTCTCTACTCTGAAACACTCTCTACTCTGAAACACTCTCTCACTCTGGAACACTGTCTACTCTGGAACACTCTCTAGTCTGGAACACTCTCTACTCTGGAACACTCTCTACTCTGGAACACTCTCTACTCTGGAACACTCTCTACCATGGAACATTCTCTACTCTGGAACACTCTCTACTCTGGAACACTCTCTACTCTGGAACACTCTCTACCATGGAACACTCTCTACTCTGAAACACTGTCTACTCTGGAACACTCTCTAGTCTGGAACACTCTCTACTCTGGAACACTCTCTACTCTGGAACACTCTCTACTCTGGAACACTCTCTACTCTGGAACACTCTCTACTCTGGAACACTCTCTAGTCTGGAACACTCTCTACCATGGAACACTCTCTACTCTGGAATACTCTCTACTCTGGAACACTCTCTACTCTGAAACACTCTCTCACTCTGGAACACTGTCTACTCTGGAACACTCTCTAGTCTGGAACACTCTCTACTCTGGAACACTATCTCACTCTGGAACACTCTATACTCTGGAACACTCTCTACTCTGGAACACTCTCTACTCTGGAACACTCTCTACCATGGAACACTCTCTACTCTGGAACCCTCTCTACTCTGGAACACTCTCTACTCTGGAACACTCTCTACCATGGAACACTCTCTACTCTGAAACACTGTCTACTCTGGAACACTCTCTAGTCTGGAACACTCTCTACTCTGGAACACTCTCTCACTCTGGAACACTCTCTACTCTTGAACACTCTCTACTCTGGAACACTCTCTACCATGGAACATTCTCTACTCTGGAACACTCTCTACTCTGGAACACTCTCTACTCTGGAACACGCTCTACTCTGGAACACTCTCTAGTCTGGAACACTCTCTACTCTGGAACACTCTCTACTCTGGAACACTCTCTACTCTGGAACATTCTCTACTCTGGAACACTCTCTCACTCTGGAACACTCTCTACTCTGGAACACTCTCTAGTCTGGAACACTCTCTACTCTGGAACACTCTCTACTCTGGAACACTCTCTCACTCTGGAACACTCTCTACTCTGGAACACTCTCTACTCTGGAACACTCTCTACCATGGAACATTCTCTACTCTGGAACACTCTCTACTCTGGAATACTCTCTACTCTGGAACACTCTCTACTCTGGAACACTCTCTAGTCTGGAACACTCTCTCACTCTGGAACACTCTCTACTCTGGAAAACTCTCTACTCTGGAACATTCTCTTCTCTGGAACACTGTCTACTCTGGAACACTCTCTCACTCTGGAACACTCTCTACTCTGGAACACTCTCTACTCTGGAACACTCTCTACTCTGGAACACGCTCTACTCTGGAACACTCTTTACCATGGAACACTCTCTACCATGGAATACTCTCTACTCTGGAACACTGTCTACTCTGGAACACTCTCTGCTCTGGAACACTCTCTACTCTGGAACACTCTCTACTCTGGAACACTATCTCTCTGGAACACTCTCTACTCTGGAACACTCTCTACTCTGGAACACTCTCTACTCTGGAACAATCCCTACTCTGGAACACTCTCTACTCTGGAACACACTCTCTCTCTGGAACAATCTCTACTCTGGAACACTCTCTACTCTGGAACACTCTCTCTCTCTGGAACAATCTCTACTCTGGAACACTCTCTGCTATGGAACACTCTCTGCTCTGGAACACTCTCTACTCTGGAACACTGTCTACCATGGAACACTCTCTGCTCTGGAACACTGTCTACCATGGAACACTCTCTGCTCTGGAACACTGTCTACCATGGAACACTCTCTCACTCTGGAACACTCTCTACTCTGGAACACTCTCTACTCTGGAACACTCTCTACTCTGGAACAATCCCTACTCTGGAACACTCTCTACTCTGGAACACACTCTCTCTCTGGAACAATCTCTACTCTTGAACACTCTCTACTCTGGAACACTCTCTCTCTCTCTGGAACAATCTCTACTCTGGAACACTCTCTGCTATGGAACACTCTCTGCTCTGGAACACTCTCTACTCTGGAACACTGTCTACCATGGAACACTCTCTGCTCTGGAACACTGTCTACCATGGAACACTCTCTCACTCTGGAACACTCTCTACTCTGGAACACTCTCTCACTCTGGAACACTCTCTACTCTGGAACACTCTCTCATTCTGGAACACTCTCTACTCTGGAACACTCTACTCTGGAACACTCTCTACTCTGGAACACTCTCTACTCTGGAACACTCTCTACTCTGGAACACTCTCTACTCTGAAACACTCTCTAATCTGTAACACTCTCTACCCTGGAACACTCTCTAATCTGTAACACTCTCTACTCTGGAACACTCTCTACTCTGGAACACTCTCTACTCTGGAACACTCTCTACTCTGGAACACTCTCTCACTCTGGAACCCTCTCTACTCTGGAACACTCTCTACTCTGGAACACTCTCTACCATGGAACACTCTCTACTCTGAAACACTGTCTACTCTGGAACACTCTCTAGTCTGGAACACTCTCTACTCTGGAACACTCTCTACTCTGGAACACTCTCTACTCTGGAACACTCTCTACTCTGGAACACTCTGTACTCTGGAACACTCTCTACCATGGAACACTCTCTACTCTGGAACACTCTCTACTCTGGAACACTCTCTACACTGGAACACTCTCTACTCTGGAACACTCTCTACTCTGGAACACTCTCTACTCTGGAACACTCTCTACTCTGAAACACTCTCTACTCTGAAACACTCTCTCACTCTGGAACACTGTCTACTCTGGAACACTCTCTAGTCTGGAACACTCTCTACTCTGGAACACTCTCTCACTCTGGAACACTCTCTACTCTGGAACACTCTCTACTCTGGAACACTCTCTACTCTGGAACACTCTCTACCATGGAACACTCTCTACTCTGGAACACTCTCTACTCTGGAACACTCTCTACTCTGGAACACTCTCTACCATGGAACACTCTCTACTCTGAAACACTGTCTACCCTGGAACACTCTCTACTCTGGAACACTCTCTACTCTGGAACACTCTCTACTCTGGAACACTCTCTACTCTGGAACACTCTCTACCATGGAACACTCTCTACTCTGGAACACTCTCTACTCTGGAACACTCTCTAGTCTGGAACACTCTCTACTCTGGAACACTCTCTACTCTGGAACACTCTCTACTCTGGAACACTCTCTACCATGGAACACTCTCTACTCTGGAACACTCTCTACTCTTGAACACTCTCTACTCTGGAACAATCTCTAGTCTGGAACACTCTCTACTCTGGAACACTCTACTCTGGAACACTCTCTACTCTGGAACACTCTCTACCATGGAACACTGTCTACTCTGGAACACTGTCTACTCTGGAACACTCTCTACTCTGGAACACTCTCTACTCTGGAACACTCTCTACTCTGGAACACTCTCTACTCTGGAACACTCTCTTCTCTGGAACACTCTCTCACTCTGGAACACACTCTACTCTGGAACACTCTCTAGTCTGGAACACTCTCTACTCTGGAACACTCTCTACTCTGGAACAATCTCTACTCTGGAACACTCTCTCACTCTGGAACACTCTCTACTCTGGAACACTCTCTACTCTGGAACACTCTCTACCATGGAACATTCTCTACTCTGGAACACTCTCTACTCTGGAACACTCTCTACTCTGGAACACTCTCTAGTCTGGAACACTCTCTACACTGGAACACTCTCTACTCTGGAACACTCTCTACTCTGGAACACTCTCCACTCTGGAACACTCTCTACCCTGGAACACTCTCTACCCTGGAATACTCTCTACCATGGAACACTCTCTACTCTGGAACACTTTCTACTCTGGAACACTCTCTAGTCTGGAACACTCTCTCACTCTGGAACACTCTCTACTCTGGAACACTCTCTACTCTGGAACACTCTCTACTCTGGAACACTCTCTACTCTGGAACACTCTCTACTCTGGAACACTCTCTACTCTGAAACACTCTCTCACTCTGGAACACTGTCTACTCTGGAACACTCTCTAGTCTGGAACATTCTCTACTCTGGAACACTATCTCACTCTGGAACACTCTCTACCATGGAACACTCTCTACTCTGGAACACTCTCTACCCTGGAACACTCTCTACCCTGGAATACTCTCTACCATGGAACACTCTCTACTCTGGAACACTTTCTACTCTGGAACACTCTCTAGTCTGGAACACTCTCTCACTCTGGAACACTCTCTACTCTGGAACACTCTCTACTCTGGAACACTCTCTACTCTGGAACACTCTCTACTCTGGAACACTCTCTACTCTGGAACACTCTCTACTCTGAAACACTCTCTACTCTGAAACACTCTCTCACTCTGGAACACTGTCTACTCTGGAACACTCTCTAGTCTGGAACACTCTCTACTCTGGAACACTCTCTACTCTGGAACACTCTCTACTCTGGAACACTCTCTACCATGGAACATTCTCTACTCTGGAACACTCTCTACTCTGGAACACTCTCTACTCTGGAACACTCTCTACCATGGAACACTCTCTACTCTGAAACACTGTCTACCCTGGAACACTCTCTACTCTGGAACACTCTCTACTCTGGAACACTCTCTACTCTGGAACACTCTCTACTCTGGAACACTCTCTACCATGGAACACTCTCTACTCTGGAACACTCTCTACTCTGGAACACTCTCTAGTCTGGAACACTCTCTACTCTGGAACACTCTCTACTCTGGAACACTCTCTACTCTGGAACACTCTCTACCATGGAACACTCTCTACTCTGGAACACTCTCTACTCTGGAACACTCTCTACTCTGGAACAATCTCTAGTCTGGAACACTCTCTACTCTGGAACACTCTACTCTGGAACACTCTCTACTCTGGAACACTCTCTACCATGGAACACTGTCTACTCTGGAACACTGTCTACTCTGGAACACTCTCTACTCTGGAACACTCTCTACTCTGGAACACTCTCTACTCTGGAACACTCTCTACTCTGGAACACTCTCTTCTCTGGAACACTCTCTCACTCTGGAACACACTCTACTCTGGAACACTCTCTAGTCTGGAACACTCTCTACTCTGGAACACTCTCTACTCTGGAACAATCTCTACTCTGGAACACTCTCTCACTCTGGAACACTCTCTACTCTGGAACACTCTCTACTCTGGAACACTCTCTACCATGGAACATTCTCTACTCTGGAACACTCTCTACTCTGGAACACTCTCTACTCTGGAACACTCTCTAGTCTGGAACACTCTCTACACTGGAACACTCTCTACTCTGGAACACTCTCTACTCTGGAACACTCTCCACTCTGGAACACTCTCTACCCTGGAACACTCTCTACCCTGGAATACTCTCTACCATGGAACACTCTCTACTCTGGAACACTTTCTACTCTGGAACACTCTCTAGTCTGGAACACTCTCTCACTCTGGAACACTCTCTACTCTGGAACACTCTCTACTCTGGAACACTCTCTACTCTGGAACACTCTCTACTCTGGAACACTCTCTACTCTGGAACACTCTCTACTCTGGAACACTCTCTACTCTGAAACACTCTCTCACTCTGGAACACTGTCTACTCTGGAACACTCTCTAGTCTGGAACACTCTCTACTCTGGAACACTATCTCACTCTGGAACACTCTCTACCATGGAACACTCTCTACTCTGGAACACTCTCTACCCTGGAACACTCTCTACCCTGGAATACTCTCTACCATGGAACACTCTCTACTCTGGAACACTTTCTACTCTGGAACACTCTCTAGTCTGGAACACTCTCTCACTCTGGAACACTCTCTACTCTGGAACACTCTCTACTCTGGAACACTCTCTACTCTGGAACACTCTCTACTCTGGAACACTCTCTACTCTGGAACACTCTCTACTCTGGAACACTCTCTACTCTGAAACACTCTCTACTCTGAAACACTCTCTCACTCTGGAACACTGTCTACTCTGGAACACTCTCTAGTCTGGAACACTCTCTACTCTGGAACACTCTCTACTCTGGAACACTCTCTACTCTGGAACACTCTCTACCATGGAACATTCTCTACTCTGGAACACTCTCTACTCTGGAACACTCTCTACTCTGGAACACTCTCTACCATGGAACACTCTCTACTCTGAAACACTGTCTACTCTGGAACACTCTCTAGTCTGGAACACTCTCTACTCTGGAACACTCTCTACTCTGGAACACTCTCTACTCTGGAACACTCTCTACTCTGGAACACTCTCTACTCTGGAACACTCTCTAGTCTGGAACACTCTCTACCATGGAACACTCTCTACTCTGGAATACTCTCTACTCTGGAACACTCTCTACTCTGAAACACTCTCTCACTCTGGAACACTGTCTACTCTGGAACACTCTCTAGTCTGGAACACTCTCTACTCTGGAACACTATCTCACTCTGGAACACTCTATACTCTGGAACACTCTCTACTCTGGAACACTCTCTACTCTGGAACACTCTCTACCATGGAACACTCTCTACTCTGGAACCCTCTCTACTCTGGAACACTCTCTACTCTGGAACACTCTCTACCATGGAACACTCTCTACTCTGAAACACTGTCTACTCTGGAACACTCTCTAGTCTGGAACACTCTCTACTCTGGAACACTCTCTACTCTGGAACACTCTCTACTCTGGAACACTCTCTACTCTGGAACACTCTGTACTCTGGAACACTCTCTAGTCTGGAACACTCTCTACCATGGAACACTCTCTACTCTGGAACACTCTCTACACTGGAACACTCTCTACTCTGGAACACTCTCTAGTCTGGAACACTCTCTACTCTGGAACACTCTCTCACTCTGGAACACTCTCTACTCTTGAACACTCTCTACTCTGGAACACTCTCTACCATGGAACATTCTCTACTCTGGAACACTCTCTACTCTGGAACACTCTCTACTCTGGAACACGCTCTACTCTGGAACACTCTCTAGTCTGGAACACTCTCTACTCTGGAACAATCTCTACTCTGGAACACTCTCTACTCTGGAACATTCTCTACTCTGGAACACTCTCTCACTCTGGAACACTCTCTACTCTGGAACACTCTCTAGTCTGGAACACTCTCTACTCTGGAACACTCTCTACTCTGGAACACTCTCTACTCTGGAACACTCTCTCACTCTGGAACACTCTCTACTCTGGAACACTCTCTACTCTGGAACACTCTCTACCATGGAACATTCTCTACTCTGGAACACTCTCTACTCTGGAATACTCTCTACTCTGGAACACTCTCTACTCTGGAACACTCTCTAGTCTGGAACACTCTCTCACTCTGGAACACTCTCTACTCTGGAAAACTCTCTACTCTGGAACATTCTCTTCTCTGGAACACTGTCTACTCTGGAACACTCTCTCACTCTGGAACACTCTCTACTCTGGAACACTCTCTACTCTGGAACACGCTCTACTCTGGAACACTCTTTACCATGGAACACTCTCTACCATGGAATACTCTCTACTCTGGAACACTGTCTACTCTGGAACACTCTCTGCTCTGGAACACTCTCTACTCTGGAACACTCTCTACTCTGGAACACTATCTCTCTGGAACACTCTCTACTCTGGAACACTCTCTACTCTGGAACACTCTCTACTCTGGAACACTCTCTACTCTGGAACAATCCCTACTCTGGAACACTCTCTACTCTGGAACACACTCTCTCTCTGGAACAATCTCTACTCTGGAACACTCTCTACTCTCGAACACTCTCTCTCTCTGGAACAATCTCTACTCTGGAACACTCTCTGCTATGGAACACTCTCTGCTCTGGAACACTCTCTACTCTGGAACACTGTCTACCATGGAACACTCTCTGCTCTGGAACACTGTCTACCATGGAACACTCTCTCACTCTGGAACACTCTCTACTCTGGAACACTCTCTACTCTGGAACAATCTCTACTCTGGAACACTCTCTGCTATGGAACACTCTCTGCTCTGGAACACTCTCTACTCTGGAACACTCTCTACTCTGGAACACTCTCTACTCTGGAACACTCTCTACCATGGAACATTCTCTACTCTGGAACACTCTCTACTCTGGAACACTCTCTACTCTGGAACACTCTCTACCATGGAACACTCTCTACTCTGAAACACTGTCTACCCTGGAACACTCTCTACTCTGGAACACTCTCTACTCTGGAACACTCTCTACTCTGGAACACTCTCTACTCTGGAACACTCTCTACCATGGAACACTCTCTACTCTGGAACACTCTCTACTCTGGAACACTCTCTAGTCTGGAACACTCTCTACTCTGGAACACTCTCTACTCTGGAACACTCTCTACTCTGGAACACTCTCTACCATGGAACACTCTCTACTCTGGAACACTCTCTACTCTGGAACACTCTCTACTCTGGAACAATCTCTAGTCTGGAACACTCTCTACTCTGGAACACTCTACTCTGGAACACTCTCTACTCTGGAACACTCTCTACCATGGAACACTGTCTACTCTGGAACACTGTCTACTCTGGAACACTCTCTACTCTGGAACACTCTCTACTCTGGAACACTCTCTACTCTGGAACACTCTCTACTCTGGAACACTCTCTTCTCTGGAACACTCTCTCACTCTGGAACACACTCTACTCTGGAACACTCTCTAGTCTGGAACACTCTCTACTCTGGAACACTCTCTACTCTGGAACAATCTCTACTCTGGAACACTCTCTCACTCTGGAACACTCTCTACTCTGGAACACTCTCTACTCTGGAACACTCTCTACCATGGAACATTCTCTACTCTGGAACACTCTCTACTCTGGAACACTCTCTACTCTGGAACACTCTCTAGTCTGGAACACTCTCTACACTGGAACACTCTCTACTCTGGAACACTCTCTACTCTGGAACACTCTCCACTCTGGAACACTCTCTACCCTGGAACACTCTCTACCCTGGAATACTCTCTACCATGGAACACTCTCTACTCTGGAACACTTTCTACTCTGGAACACTCTCTAGTCTGGAACACTCTCTCACTCTGGAACACTCTCTACTCTGGAACACTCTCTACTCTGGAACACTCTCTACTCTGGAACACTCTCTACTCTGGAACACTCTCTACTCTGGAACACTCTCTACTCTGGAACACTCTCTACTCTGAAACACTCTCTCACTCTGGAACACTGTCTACTCTGGAACACTCTCTAGTCTGGAACACTCTCTACTCTGGAACACTATCTCACTCTGGAACACTCTCTACCATGGAACACTCTCTACTCTGGAACACTCTCTACCCTGGAACACTCTCTACCCTGGAATACTCTCTACCATGGAACACTCTCTACTCTGGAACACTTTCTACTCTGGAACACTCTCTAGTCTGGAACACTCTCTCACTCTGGAACACTCTCTACTCTGGAACACTCTCTACTCTGGAACACTCTCTACTCTGGAACACTCTCTACTCTGGAACACTCTCTACTCTGGAACACTCTCTACTCTGAAACACTCTCTACTCTGAAACACTCTCTCACTCTGGAACACTGTCTACTCTGGAACACTCTCTAGTCTGGAACACTCTCTACTCTGGAACACTCTCTACTCTGGAACACTCTCTACTCTGGAACACTCTCTACCATGGAACATTCTCTACTCTGGAACACTCTCTACTCTGGAACACTCTCTACTCTGGAACACTCTCTACCATGGAACACTCTCTACTCTGAAACACTGTCTACTCTGGAACACTCTCTAGTCTGGAACACTCTCTACTCTGGAACACTCTCTACTCTGGAACACTCTCTACTCTGGAACACTCTCTACTCTGGAACACTCTCTACTCTGGAACACTCTCTAGTCTGGAACACTCTCTACCATGGAACACTCTCTACTCTGGAATACTCTCTACTCTGGAACACTCTCTACTCTGAAACACTCTCTCACTCTGGAACACTGTCTACTCTGGAACACTCTCTAGTCTGGAACACTCTCTACTCTGGAACACTATCTCACTCTGGAACACTCTATACTCTGGAACACTCTCTACTCTGGAACACTCTCTACTCTGGAACACTCTCTACCATGGAACACTCTCTACTCTGGAACCCTCTCTACTCTGGAACACTCTCTACTCTGGAACACTCTCTACCATGGAACACTCTCTACTCTGAAACACTGTCTACTCTGGAACACTCTCTAGTCTGGAACACTCTCTACTCTGGAACACTCTCTACTCTGGAACACTCTCTACTCTGGAACACTCTCTACTCTGGAACACTCTGTACTCTGGAACACTCTCTAGTCTGGAACACTCTCTACCATGGAACACTCTCTACTCTGGAACACTCTCTACACTGGAACACTCTCTACTCTGGAACACTCTCTAGTCTGGAACACTCTCTACTCTGGAACACTCTCTCACTCTGGAACACTCTCTACTCTTGAACACTCTCTACTCTGGAACACTCTCTACCATGGAACATTCTCTACTCTGGAACACTCTCTACTCTGGAACACTCTCTACTCTGGAACACGCTCTACTCTGGAACACTCTCTAGTCTGGAACACTCTCTACTCTGGAACAATCTCTACTCTGGAACACTCTCTACTCTGGAACATTCTCTACTCTGGAACACTCTCTCACTCTGGAACACTCTCTACTCTGGAACACTCTCTAGTCTGGAACACTCTCTACTCTGGAACACTCTCTACTCTGGAACACTCTCTACTCTGGAACACTCTCTCACTCTGGAACACTCTCTACTCTGGAACACTCTCTACTCTGGAACACTCTCTACCATGGAACATTCTCTACTCTGGAACACTCTCTACTCTGGAATACTCTCTACTCTGGAACACTCTCTACTCTGGAACACTCTCTAGTCTGGAACACTCTCTCACTCTGGAACACTCTCTACTCTGGAAAACTCTCTACTCTGGAACATTCTCTTCTCTGGAACACTGTCTACTCTGGAACACTCTCTCACTCTGGAACACTCTCTACTCTGGAACACTCTCTACTCTGGAACACGCTCTACTCTGGAACACTCTTTACCATGGAACACTCTCTACCATGGAATACTCTCTACTCTGGAACACTGTCTACTCTGGAACACTCTCTGCTCTGGAACACTCTCTACTCTGGAACACTCTCTACTCTGGAACACTATCTCTCTGGAACACTCTCTACTCTGGAACACTCTCTACTCTGGAACACTCTCTACTCTGGAACACTCTCTACTCTGGAACAATCCCTACTCTGGAACACTCTCTACTCTGGAACACACTCTCTCTCTGGAACAATCTCTACTCTGGAACACTCTCTACTCTCGAACACTCTCTCTCTCTGGAACAATCTCTACTCTGGAACACTCTCTGCTATGGAACACTCTCTGCTCTGGAACACTCTCTACTCTGGAACACTGTCTACCATGGAACACTCTCTGCTCTGGAACACTGTCTACCATGGAACACTCTCTCACTCTGGAACACTCTCTACTCTGGAACACTCTCTACTCTGGAACAATCTCTACTCTGGAACACTCTCTGCTATGGAACACTCTCTGCTCTGGAACACTCTCTACTCTGGAACACTGTCTACCATGGAACACTCTCTGCTCTGGAACACTGTCTACCATGGAACACTCTCTCACTCTGGAACACTCTCTACTCTGGAACACTCTCTACTCTGGAACACTCTCTACTCTGGAACAATCCCTACTCTGGAACACTCTCTACTCTGGAACACACTCTCTCTCTGGAACAATCTCTACTCTTGAACACTCTCTACTCTGGAACACTCTCTCTCTCTCTGGAACAATCTCTACTCTGGAACACTCTCTGCTATGGAACACTCTCTGCTCTGGAACACTCTCTACTCTGGAACACTGTCTACCATGGAACACTCTCTGCTCTGGAACACTGTCTACCATGGAACACTCTCTCACTCTGGAACACTCTCTACTCTGGAACACTCTCTCACTCTGGAACACTCTCTACTCTGGAACACTCTCTCATTCTGGAACACTCTCTACTCTGGAACACTCTACTCTGGAACACTCTCTACTCTGGAACACTCTCTACTCTGGAACACTCTCTACTCTGGAACACTCTCTACTCTGAAACACTCTCTAATCTGTAACACTCTCTACCCTGGAACACTCTCTAATCTGTAACACTCTCTACTCTGGAACACTCTCTACTCTGGAACACTCTCTACTCTGGAACACTCTCTACTCTGGAACACTCTCTCACTCTGGAACACTCTCTACTCTGGAACACTCTCTACTCTGGAACACTCTCTACTCTGAAACACTCTCTACTCTGGAACACTCTCTAATCTGTAACACTCTCTACTCTGGAACACTCTCTACTCTGGAACACTCTCTTCTCTGGGACGCTCTCTACCATGGAACACTCTCTACCATGGAACACATACATCTACAGTGTATTGCCAAAAATCACTCAACAACTTCAAACATAGACTCTGACCTGTCCAATGAGCCAAACTGATTAAAGAATCCCACAGTACACAAACTCTCTCTCTCTCTCTCTCTCTCTCTCTCTCTCTCACACACACACACACCAAAAACAAAACAAAATCACATCAAACAAAACAGTATCGTGCTTTTAAAACTCATATCACTGTGATTGATCCATTTGAAGAAAGATATTCAACAGGTTGAAACTGAGTGAAAAACATGGTCGTTGTGGATGTTGTATATTATGTATACACATAGGCTATATATGAGCCCAAGCCCCAAAAAAACTAATGATAAAATAATGATTGAACCATTATCCAATACATAGCCTACTGCATATTACACACGGCAGAAAAACATTAAAAACAGAAAAAAGATTTAAGATGTCTTCGGTACATAATTGGTCTAGCCTTGACTCCACAATTAAACAAATTCTAGTAATGGCCTTTGAGTGATGACTGTATTATTATACATACTGGATGGACTGGTTACCTTATGTTACACTCCACACTTCCTATCCATGAGTCTGGGAGAGAACGTATAGGCCCAGGCCATGCTGTTGGTTCATTGATTGTGCAGGGCAGCTTACAGAGTTAGCCTTCCGGTTTACAGAATTAGATTTTAATATAGTCTAGTAATAGGAAGAAAACAAATATGTTCATAATTAATAGGATGACATATTACCTTTAGCTACAGAATATCTCACCACCGTGCGTTTCCATCTCCTCCCCTCTATCCTTCATTCATTTTTCGAGCGCGCAGAGAGAAGGGCTGTCAACAGTTTAGTGAAATATGTTTCTTTGGGAAAACATGTTACTATTGATGATCCAAAACAGATTCCAACTGGTTTCCCAAATGAAGCACTGGGTAGCTGCAGGAACAGGGTTGGAGAGCCCACTAGCCCAGAGGGTAGTGCGTACGGCCCAGTACATCACTGGGGCCAAGCTTCCTGCCATCCAGGACCTCTATACCAGGCGGTGTCAGAGGAAGGGACCAGCCACCCTAGTCATAGACTGTTCTCTCTGCTACCGCACGGCAAGCGGTACCGGAGTGCCAAGTCTAGGTCCAAAAGACTTCTCAACAGCTTCTACCCCCAAGCCATAAGACTCCTGAACAGCTAATCATGGCTACCCGGACTATTTGCACTGCCCCCCCACCCCATCCTTTTTACGCTGCTGCTACTCTGTTAATTATTTATGCATAGTCACTTTAACTCTACCCACATGTACATATTACTTCAACTACCTCAACTAGCCGGTGCCCCCGCACATTGACTCTGCACCGGTACCCCCCTGTATATTTAGCCTCCCTACTGTTATTTTATTTTACTTCTGCTCTTTTTTTCTCAACACTTTTTTGTTGTTGTTCTATTTTACTTTTTTATTAAAAATAAATGCACTGTTGGTTAGTGGCTGTAAGTAAGCATTTCACTGTAATGTCTGCACCTGTTGTATTCGGCGCATGTGGCCAATACAATTTGATTTGATTTGATTTGATTTTTGGAGTGAAATAACCAGAGTATACACAGCATATGATTGAAAAACTAAAAATGAACAGGCAGGAAAGCAGCCTCCATTCACTAGTCGAGCTGTTCCCCTGACCCTGTTCATGCCTATTTGATAATCGGACATTATAAATGGAAACCAATTGTAAAATATTAAGGCCAGGCACCACAGGCAAAACATTGTGATTTTGCTTCCATCTGTCAATGTTCCGATTTTGGGATATTTTGGAACTATAACTTCCATACTTTCATAAAATGTACAATTACATCGGCAATAATGTATATAAATACTTGGTTTGTATCATTTTATCGCAAATCCGTCAACTACACAACTGCATAAATGTCGTTATTGTTAGCATGTTTCATGTAGAACTTCATGTAAAATCACCATAGACCCCCACCAACCAGGGATTCTGTAATTCTGTCATGATAGAATGGGCACCCTGAGAAGGTGATCGTGATGCATTTAGGAGGAGTGTTTCCACTTCCTCCATGCTGCAGGAGGGCTCCAGGGGAGATGTGGCATTTTATATAAATGTGAGGATGGTTCTTCTAGCACACGAACTTGGACTTGGTTATGCAGCTCTAAAGAAAATAAACAAAGTCCTAGGGATTCCTTCCTTGAGTCTCAGCTCATATCAGAGACATGACAGGAGAGTGACAGGTCAATAAAAAGGGAGAGTAGCCCATTATTGACAGGTGACTTGCTGTGGATAAATAATATTTAGTAGCCAACTGTGATTACTGAGAAATTAGCTTTACATAAAGTAAATGCATGCTGATATGCTTATACTGTATGTACACAGGGTAACATGCTGATATGCTAATATGTACATAGTCCTGCAGTTATGACTGTAATGTCGACAGACATCATAATAAGTACTTTTTCCCCCCACTTTAGTAGCAGAGATTCAGAGAGGGCAACAGCCAATGGGGAGTGCTGCAAAGCTAATTAGAATACGCAGATATAGACCCAGACATAGCAGAGTTGCTGAAGGAGGATGAGGATGCCATCATAGACATTCATGGATCCTTTGATGGCTCTTGGCACAAGAGAGGATTCACTTCCAACTACGGGATAGGTGTGTACATTGGTGCTGGTACCAACCAGCCCTAGAAAATGGTGAAGATCCACCCAGTCATCATTTGACATACATTCTTTAATTGAGAGGATACACAGAAAATGGTACCTGTATATCATAGGATGTCAAATGATAACATCCTCAAAAGAATGTAGCATGGAGAAACCCAGAATGCAAATGAATGTCTGAACTCTAATATGGTCGTGATGCCCCAAAACTGTCTTCTTGGGCAAAAGCCTCATTGCCAGTATGGCAGTAGCCACGTTCAATGAGGGAGCCACTGCTATATCAAATGTGATGGACTAATTGTGTATTGGCAGCACTTTGGCGACACTGGAAGCAATCAGAGAGGAGTTGTGAGAGCTGATGCTGCTTCAATGGAGTGTGACAAGGGGAGGCGCAGGTCACATGACACAGTCAAGAAAGTAAAGCAGCACCAGCAACAACTCAAAGAGGGCCGTACATATGGGGCAGGCATAGCTGATTACTGTTCTGCACATTTCAACAGCCATACAAAAGCCTTGGATGTGACAAATTGAGCAAAGTGATATGAGAATTTGGCCAAAACTGCATATTTGCCCTACAGACCAGTATTCAAAGCATATGCTCTATTGCTTGAAACTAATGTATTAAACATGCTGATGTATTTGTAAAAGGTATATTTGATCTTTATTTGTCAGTTTAGAAGTGATATATGAAAAATAGATTAATTTAATGTGACATAAATGGTCATATTTATGGAAAGTACATTTTAATTGTAGTCTGTGGTGTTTGGCATTACAGTTGTTCTCAATTGCTAAAACACAATTTCTGAAACCTTGCTCCATTTCCTGAAAACATTAAACACAAAACCTAATCTTCAAGCACTATTTACAAAACCTCTGACTCCTCTCGCAAAATGAAACATTCGCCCTCAAAACAGTTTTACCTGTGTTCAAAATCAAACACTGCTCTCAAATCATAAACAAAGTGATCAAAATGATATAGACTCTCAAGCAGTCAGTAAACAATACACTGAAAAATTGAAAACACATTGTTCAAAACATACAGTTCTCAGGGAGAAATACATTTTTAATCTCAAAAGAAATTTCATATTTTTCCGTCATTGTCTTTTGATGAACGAAAACATGTTCTATCATAGTAGCTCAAAATTGATCAGAAATTACTACTCTGCTTTGCTCTTTGCAATTCAGTTTTTTGTTCTTCCTCCTCCTTGTACCCCTATTTTTACAGTACTGTACCCTGCATCTCACAAACTTGTCCTTTGTCTCTGTGATACTGTAATTCTTGTTCTTTGTTGATATGAACCTGCAACCAGTCAAAATCTATTGAGCAGTCAGTACTGTTAACAAATGGAAAGCACAATGTTCAGGGCCATACAATTTGTCCATTGTACAGTATACAGCCTACAATGCACTGTACTACAGTATACAATACTAAAAGGGACACAAATCAAAGGAGTGAACATGTGATCAATGTGCTTCTTCTTGTCTTTGGGCTGGGTCAGGCCAGAGCACTTCGTCCACATCACAAGCAATATTGTCCCTCCTGAGGCAACGGGGGAAGAAGCCTCTTGTGTGCCGTATCCAGCCCTGACATGATTCCTCACCTGTATCACCACAGGCTAAATCCATGGCTTGCAGTAGATTTACTCTGGTGTAGGGTTGTCTATCATACACTTTCCATCTCCAAGTGGAGGAAAACTCCTCAATCGGATTCAGGAAAGGCGAGTATGGAGGGAGGTACAAGGTCATAAACTGCCCGTTGATGTTAAACCATTCCCTTACCTGAGCAGCTCGGTGGAAACTGACGTTGTCCCACACTATCACATAGGTGGGAATGGGATTCTCATTTAGCTCTTGACCCTGCTGCTCTTGAACCTGCTGCTCAAATAAAATATCTCTTAGATTGGCAATAGATCTTAGAAGGTGCCGGGTGTTATATGGCCCGAGTGTAACATGGAGATGTAGAACGCCATGGTTGCCGATAGCAACACAGATTGTGACATCGCCGCCTCGTTGACCAGGGACTTCAACAACGGCCCGCTGTCCAATCATGTTTCGGGCCTCTCCTTCTCCTCTTTGTTAGATTGAAGCCTTGATTCATCGACAAAGATGAACTCATGGGGTCTGTCCAAGGATTCCAAGTCAAATATTGTCTGTGTAGAAATACAATATACTGAATGTAGGATTTTGTAAGTGGTCCAGAGACAGTGCTATACTGTAGAGTACAATTAGGCCTACTGTATGCACTTCTGATTCACATACATTGGATGTACTGAAGAGTAATGTCATTCACATAGTATGTGTTAGTACTGTAGACAATCTGGATTACAGTAAATGTTTCTGAATGTACACTTACTTGCACATACTGAGCTCGCAGTTCTTTCACCCTTGGTGAGTTACGCTCAAAAGGTACTCTGTGTACTTGTTTCATTCGCATCCTGTTACGACGGAGGACACGGTCAATTGTGGAAATGCTCACACTGTTCGATTCCCTGGAAGTGTGTGTTGTCTTGTATCACTCGTTCCTGGATTTCTCTGAGTCGTATTGCATTATCTTGAAGGACCATGCCAACTATAACGGCCTCTTGCTCCCGAGCTGTCCTTCCACCTGCATGTGGCAGCCTTGCAATTCTACAAAAAGTAGTTGTGCAGTTACAAAACATGTTCATGCAGTACAATACATACAGTGATTCACTTTACAAACGTCTATTGAAACAGCTGCATATAGTGTAGTACAGTAAATTTGCAATTACAAAAATACAGTAGAACACTGTACCTGTTCTCTTCTCTGAATGTCCTTACTATGGTGGACACAGAACATCGGCTCAAATTGGGTTGCACTCTAAGTCCTGCTTCCCTCATTATCAGTCCATCGACAAGAACATGGTCTATGACTGTTGCTAGAATTTCATCAGATATTTCCACTCTTTGTCTTCCTCTTCCTCTTCGTCCTCCTCTTCCTCTTTCTTGCCCTCCTCCTCCTCCTCTTCCTCCTCGTCGCCCACCTGGCATACGCACTCGTCCTCGTCCTCTCACATTGTTTCTTCTATCTATTCTCAGACTTTCTCCTTCCCACCTTCAACAACCTGTTTGCTCTCTGAACTGCCTTATATTGGTTGTGTCGCATCATTTGAAACAGGTTAAATCAATTTTGAGTGGTTGTGTTCAATCAATGACATGTGTTCTCTATTTGTATTTGATTGTTGCCACTTGTGTTTACCAGTATGGATGACATGTGCATTAGAGTGCAGAATGTGTTTTGAGAATGAGAACGTGTTTAGAGTTTTGCTGAAAAGTCTAAGTGAGATCTGCATATTGTGTTTTACCATGTGAAATGGTTTAAGGTATTGACAACAGACTGCATAATTAGCTAAATGAGTCCAGGCAACTGAGAACTTTGTTCAGCCAATGGGTTTTAGTGTTTTAGCAATTTGGCCTTTTATAAACGCATTTCATGCAATTCCACGTCATTTTACTTGACTGCAGACTCTGGCATAATCTTTATTAATGCCACGTTCAAAACAACTGGAAACTCTGAGCTGGGAAATCTCAGACTTCCGACTTTAATTAGTTCAAGACAACTGGGAAATGGGGAAAAAACGAGCTCCGACTGGAAACATTTGTTTTAAACGGTCATCCAACTGGGAATTCTGTCCTCTTTCTAGAGCTCCAACTGGAAACATTTGTTTTAAACGGTCATCCTACTGGGAATTCTGGCCTCTTTCTAGAGCTCCGACTGGAAACATTTGTTTTAAACGGTCATCCTACTGGGAATTCTGGCCTCTTTCTAGAGCTCCGACTTTCCTGATTTGAAGACCACTGATGTCATGATTCTACCTCATTTTTTCCCGAGTTCCCATTTGTCTTGAAAGCGCAATACCGCACAAATGATCGAAATGACAGGCTATTTTGACACAGAACAACGGAGAATCTGAGATCAATGAAAATTAACTTGAATCCATCAATAGCCTATGCCAGTTAGTGAGTGCATACATTTTCATACTGGCCCTTCATATCTTCGTAGTGACACACCATCCAAAGTGTAATTAAAAACTTCACCATGCTCAAATAAATATTCTGCTTTTTATTTTATTTTTACCCGTCTACCAATAGGTGCCCTTCTTTGCGAGGCATTGGAAAACCTCCCTGGTCTTTGTGGTTGAATTTGTGTTTGAAATTCACTGCTCGACTGAGGGACCTTACAGATAATTTTATATGTGGTATACAGATGTCACGATCGTCATAGGGAACAGACCAAGGCGCAGTGTGATGAACGAACATACTTTAATTAGTTAAAGTGTAAACACAATACAAAACAAGAAACGACTCGTGAAGTCCACGGTATCAATGACCGAACACGGAACAAGAACCCACAAACACAAAGGGAAAATAGACAGTATAAATATGGCTCCCAATCAGAGACAACCAACGACAGCTGACACTCGTTGCCTCTGATTGGGAGTCACACTAGCCAACATAGAAATAACCACAACAGAATTACCAACATAGAAATAAACACATAGAATGAACACACCCTGGCTCAACATATAGAGTCCCAGAGCCAGGGTGTGACAGTACCCCCCCCTAAAGGCGCGGACTGCGACCGCGCCTCAACCTGAACAAAACAGGGGAGGGCTGGGCGGGCATACCTCCTCGGCGGCGGTTCTGGCTCCGGCCTTGACCACCACCCTCCAATACACCCCCCATAGCGCCCCTGGTCCAGTCTGGCCCCGCCGGCTGGAGCTGAACTGGACTTAGCTGGAGCGGTTAGCTTCAGCTCCATAGTGGAGCAGTTGACCGGTACCTTGACCGGCACGGGTTGTGCTGGACTGACGACGCGCACCCCTGGCTTGGTGCGTGGAGGAGGAACGGACCTTACCAGGCTGACGACTCGCACCCCTGGCTTAGTGCATGGAGGAGGAACGGGCCTTACCAGGCTGACGACTCGCATCCCTGGCTTGGTGCGTGGAGGAGGGACGGGCCTTACCAGGCTGACGACTCGCACCCCTGGCTTGGTGCGTGGAGGAGGAACGGGCCTTACCAGGCTGACGTCTCGCACCCCTGGCTTAGTGCGAGTGGCATGAACAGGCCGGGCCGGGCTGGCGACGCGCACCGTATACTTGGTGCGAGTGGCAGGAACAAGCCGGGCCGGGCTGGCGACGCGCACCGTAGACTTGGTGCGAGTGGCAGGAACAGGCCGGGCCGGGCTGGCGACGCGCACCGTATACTTGGTGCGAGTGGCAGGAACAGGCCGGGCCGGGCTGGCGACGCGCACCGTATACTTGGTGCGAGTGGCAGGAACAGGCCGGGCCGGGCTGGCGACGCGCACCGTAGACTTGGTGCGAGTGGCAGGAACAGGCCGGGCCGGGCTGGCGACGCGCACCGTAGACTTGGTGCGTGGAGCAGGGACAGGCCGGACTGGGCTGGCGACGCACACCATAGGCTTGGTGCGTGGAGCAGGGACAGGCCGGACTGGGGTGGCGACGCACACCGTAGGCTTGGTGCGTGGAGCAGGGACAGGCCGGACTGGGCTGGCGACGCACACCGTAGGCTTGGTGCGTGGAGCAGGGACTGGCCGGACTGGGCTGGCGACGCACACCGCAGGCTTGGTGCGTGGAGCAGGGACAGGCCGAACCGGGCTGTGGAGACGGATAGGAGACCTGGAGTGAAGAGCGGCCACAACCCGTCCTGGCTGAATGCCTACCCTCACCCACTCTGTGTGAGGCATCCGCACAGGACGTACAGGGCGGTGTATCCGTAACCTGGTGGCCTTCTGAATCCGCCCCTCTTTTGCCTCCGTCAGCCCCGTCGTCCATGCCGTGTGCCCCCCCTTAAAAATGTTCTGGGGTTGCCTCTCGCCTGTCCGACGTTGACCCGTTTGGCGCCGCTGCTCCTCTCTACGGCGCGCCTCCACCGTCTCTTCTCCCGGCGCTTCCTCCCATGTCCAGCCCAAGAGCTGCCCCTGGACACGCTGCTTGGTCGTTGCATGGTGGGTTCTTCTGTCACGATCGTCATAGGGAACAGACCAAGGCGCAGTGTGATGAACGAACATACTTTAATTAGTTAAAGTGTAAACACAATACAAAACAAGAAACGACTCGTGAAGTCCACGGTATCAATGACCGAACACGGAACAAGAACCCACAAACACAAAGGGAAAATAGACAGTATAAATATGGCTCCCAATCAGAGACAACCAACGACAGCTGACACTTGTTGCCTCTGATTGGGAGTCACTCTGGCCAACATAGAAATAACCACAACAGAATTACCAACATAGAAATAAACACATAGAATGAACACACCCTGGCTCAACATATAGAGTCCCAGAGCCAGGGTGTGACAACAGAGATGAGGTTGTCATTCAGAAATCCTGTTAAACACTATTATTGCACACAGGTGAGTCCATGGAACTTATTATGTGTCTTGTTAAGCACATTTTTACTCCTGAACTTACTTGCCATAACAAAGGGGTTGAATACTTGTTGACTCAAGACATTTCAGCTTTTCATTTTTAATTAATTTCTAAAAACATTATTCCACTTTGACATTATGGAGTATTGTGTGTAGGCCAGTGACACAAAATCTCAATTTAATCCATTTTTAATTCAGGCTGTGGAACAACAACATGTGGAACAATTCAAGGGGTGTGAATACTTTCTGAAGGCACTGCATTATAGACCGTTCAGACTTAAGTAGGGGACGTTGTTGGGCATCTCCTTTAGCATACGCATCAGATTCATCTACTGGGTTGTTATCAATCTAAATAAATACCATCTAAAATAAAATATTTCTTGATTGAATGCAGTCATGTCTTAAGAATATTTTGTTACTTATTTTGAATAGTTGTATATTTAGAAGTACATAAAATGAATGTAAGGATATGTTTTATATTATAACCAATCAGCTTTCAGGATTAGACGTTGTATAATATTCTACAAAGGCCTACTGAAACATGTAGCATATTTTCGTTTCCCATACAATAAAAACATGACAATGTAATACATTTGATAAATAGTATTTATATATTTGATTAGTAATAGAGTTATAGTAAGTAATACAGTCCAGTAACAGCTTCTTTTTACAAAGTAAAACATAAAAGAGAATTATATCAACCTGCAAGGCTCACGGTCATATTATTTGCCGTAAACATGAGTGCCAAAGCTTGATAAATAGTGCGTAAACAATTGTAAAGGATGAATTACATAAATAAATATCGGTGAAAAGATATCCATGAAAAGATATGAAAACAAGAGTCATTTATTGATTGTATGGGACCCTGTATTGTGGCCTTACCCGTGTTTTAACTCATGAATCAATCTCATGAATAATGCTTCAGTTCGGCTGGCGCTGAACTCGGCTAGCCAAACCCAACGAGTGTTCTAGTATACTCCCTTAAAAAGACCTTAAAAGACCTTCGCTTGAAAATCGTGAAAAAAGAGGGACCACCCACAACACCCACAATTCTTCATCATCATTACACCATTGTTCTAAATTAAAATCACCCTCTTCACCCTCCTCATCGTTCAGTTCATTCAAATGTAATTGTAAAGTAACGTGCCCCATTATCCGTTTCCATCGCCCGTTCATCCATTGGCATCATTCACCCAGGGAGGAGAGAGACATTATCCGTTTCCATCGCCCGTTCATCCATTGACATCATTCAACCAGTGAGGAGAGAGACACATTATCACCTGGGTACCGACGTCTTACAGCGCATTTGTCTTGGCCCCTTAAGATAGTACTAGGTGTGGAAACATTGCTTTCACCTGTCCAGTTCTCTCATGTAGTTGAGATGAAGGAGAGGAGACAAGGAGAGGAGACAAGGAGAGGTGACAAGGAGAGGAAGTCCATGTAGAATGTTGATATGCCCCCCCAGGAGTTGTTGATGTCCTGAGATGTCTGTCTGTTTAGTGCTGTATGCTTGATGTCCTCCTAATATTTCTATATTTCTTAATTCCATTGTTTTCCTTTTTAGATCTGTGTGTATTGTTGTGTATTGTTAGATATTACTGCACTGAGCTAGGAACACAAGCATTTTGCTACACCCTCCATAGCATCTGCTAAATATGTGTATGTGACCAATAAAATAGATTTGATGAACCCTTATTGGGAGGTGGTTAACTAGTCAGTATATTCCACTGATTCATATGGATACCAGTCCATACATTGGCTGTAAAAGTGGATAAAACCTGACAAGCGTATAACTGTAGCTATGTGGTCTTTACTTGGGTGTGTTTCAGCAGGGTGAGGTAAGTCAGTATTTTTCTGAACTCCTAAAATCCGTTACACAATCTGATGGGATGAATGTTCAACCCCATTTAAATGACCATAAGGTCTATATAGTACCTTTAAGTTAAGACCTCACAGATCTGTTCATGGTAAAGCAGTTCAATTAATGATATTAATTCATTCTTGAAGAATATAACTTATAAATCATGAGCCTCATCTTGAGGAGTCACCTGTGACAGTATTCATAAAGAGTAGGAGTACTGATCTGGGATCAGTTTTGCCTTTTAGATCATAATGAAACAGATTAGATGGACAGGGGGGACCTGATCCTAGATCAGCACTCCTCCTCTGGGAAACTGCATGTATGAAACCGAACACATAGTCGTAGTCTAGTTACAGCAGGTGTTTACTGCCATCTAGTGGAAGATACCAATAAAACACTTTATTATCAGGGTGGGGAGACGGTTGAGCTGAAACAGAAAGTACAGGATCCATTTGGAGATGACAGAGCAGAAAACACTATATGGAGAGAACTGAATAATAAAGTAAGTATTTCTGAACAATAATCTGAACAATAATATATTCTAATGGACAGAGTAAGAGAATGAATACCTGGAATGAGATATAAGGTAGACTATTATACATGTTATTTAGATTGTCATTATGGAGACACCTATTTTACAACCCTTATTCCATAAAACATTAACGCTGTAGAACTGATGCACATCAAGAAATAAGGTGACAAATCACAGGAAAACTACTTTAGGCGCTCTAGAGCACGTTAGATACATTCTGTCGGAGGTGGTTTAAACTGCATTCTAATGTCGACTTTGCTTATGGAAAACCATATTATGCGAAGGTTTTTACACATGCTCTGTTCTTGGGTTTCATTATTGGGATTTGTTATCAGCAAAACGTCTGGTGAAGATGGTGCAGGAGCTTTTGAATGATATGGTTTGATGTTTGTCTCAGGGTTTCTCAATCATTTTGTTCTTGCCCTGCATATACACACCTGATTCAACTAATCATCAGATATTTGAAGACAGTTTATTTGAGGACTGTTAACAATTAGTATAGGCCTACAGTAAATAATTCTTTGGAGAGAAAAAAAACAGCTACATCTGGTTTTGAGTACATTATAAGTTTAGCGAAAATAATGTAAGAGATGTCTTGAAGAAGGACTATAATTTTTTTTTACGTGAGATTCGGTACCATGTCATCAGATACAGCTGTCACATGCAACTGACTGTTAGCGCCACCCTCTGGTTACTATTGGTATATAAAGGGGTGTGGCCATGATTGCAGTTGAATCTGAAAATAAGAAAGTATCTGTACAGGGGCCATTTTGAGATGACACAGAGTAGAACACCTGTTGAGGAGAGGTGCTGGCTAACAGAGTAGAACACCTGTTTAGAAGAGGTGCTGGCTAGCAGAGTAGAACACCTGTTTAGGAGAGGTGCTGGCTAACAGAGTAGAACACCTGTTTAGGAGAGGTGCTGGGTAGCAGAGTAGAACACCTGTTTAGGAGAGGTGCTGGCTAACAGAGTAGAACACCTGTTTAGGAGAGGTGATGGGTTGCAGAGTAGAACACCTGTTTAGGAGAGGTGCTGGCTAACAGAGTAGAACACCTGTTTAGGAGAGGTGCTGGCTAACAGAGTAGAACACCTGTTTAGGAGAGGTGCTGGCTAGCAGAGTAGAACACCTGTTTAGGAGAGGTGCTGGGTAACAGAGGAGAACACCTGTTTAGGAGAGGTGCTGGGTAGCAGAGTAGAACACCTGTTTAGGAGAGGTGCTGGGTAGCAGAGGAGAACACCTGTTTAGGAGAGGTGCTGGCTAACAGAGTAGAACACCTGTTTAGGAGAGGTGCTGGCTGACAGAGGAGAACACCTGTTTAGGAGAGGTGCTGGCTAACAGAGTAGAACACTTGTAAAAGAAAAGGAGAGTCTCACTCTTAAGGTAAATGATGAAATAATGTAATAACCTGATGACCAACGTTTCGATAGACAGCAGTCTTCATCATTTACCTTAAAAATACCAAAATATGGATCCTGAAAGGGAATTTTATGCATTTTCATATGGGTTAAATGGAATAGTAACTGAAATCTGGACACTGACTGTAGGCCTGTAACCTAATATAATATTAACTCCTGCAGAATTATGAATTTCTTGCATTTAAATGATACAACAAATGTTAATTTTGTCTGGGGAACAGGGGTGGATAAATGTTATTCATTTCAGTATCTCTTGAGATAATGTGAATGAGACTGTAAGGTGTTATCTTTGACACTATTATGCAAACAGTATTATCAACCTTATCAACCTTATTAAACCGTTCTAACTGATGACAGTAGGCCTTAGTGTTATAAGCTAGGCTATTATCATTGTCATTAAGGAGACACCTATTTTACAACCCTTATTCCATGAAACATATTAACGCTGTAGAACTGATGCACATCAAGAAATAAGGTGACAAATCACAGGAAAACTACTTTAGGCTCTCTAGAGCACGTTAGATACATTCTGTCGGAGGTGGTTTAAACTGCATTCTAATGTCGACTTTGCTTATGGAAAACCATATCATGCCAAGGTTTTTACACATGCTCAGTTCTTGGGTCTCGAGTGGAAATTTGAAATGGAAGTTATGGAACTCCATCATGTGCTTCTGTTATGAGAAAAACCTCCACAATGAAACAGACATTAAATGTGGAGAATGATAGATCTGTTGGCCATCAAGTAGCCTATTAATTGTTATGCCTGTCTAGGCAACTGTAGCCTGCCATTTTATACTATAAATATGTTCAAATGACTGGAGTCGTTGCAAATCATTTTGTGCCACTTGTGTAGCCAACCTGGAGCTGGCAAACAGATGTAATAAATAGCCTTTAACTTTAGTTTATTGTTGTTGTAGCCTTGTGTTATTATGCAATTAATAATGGCCATGTTTAGTTAATTCAATTGGAAGTTATCAAGTGTCACCATGGTCACAGTTCTATCGCAATTGCTGATCAGATGTTAGAATGCATTAGATTGAAGGTAACAGTCAGCCAGATTAGGCTACAGGTAAAAAAAATAACCTGGCTGTTGTTGACAAGCATGGACCTATTTAGTTCTTATCCATATTATTAATATTTGATTCATTGATTGAAATTACGACCCCATCCTCAGTAGCCTATTCCAGCAGGCTACTGGGCAACAGAAGCACTTCCTACCTCAAAATCGCCTTGCTATTCATGTTAAATAAATTCATCTGTCAATTTGAACTAAGCAAGCTGCAAAATCATTCAGCTTACATCTTGCCTACATCTTGCCCAGGCTACTGGAGGCTGTCTGAAATAAGATGTAGGCCTATCAGGGTCTATGTTTTGGCCTAGTTTTCAGGCCTTGTGGGCGGGTTTTGAGGAGTCATTGGCCTCGAAAAAGTAATTGCATTAAATAACCTCACTGTTTGGATATGTCTGTTAGTAAATGTTTTATTTCTAAGAGATCATGAGTAAAAGAGAACAATGGACATTCTAGAATGAGTTGTCACTGTGTTCACCATAACCAACATGCTGCATCTCTGTTTAGGGGTCAGTGGTCTAAAATGAGTCTCTCTGGGGAGAGAGAGGAGGGGGGCCCTGCCTCTAAAATGAGTCTCTCTGGGGAGAGAGAGGAGGGGGGCCCTGCCTCTAAAATGAGTCTCTCTGGGGAGAGAGAGGAGGGAGGCCCTGCCTCTAAAACGAGTCTCTCTGGGGAGAGAGAGGAGGGGGGCCCTGCCTCTAAAATGAGTCTCTCTGGGGAACATGACACCAAAACTAAGAGGTGAGCTGAAAATATTGTTTAAGAATTTATATTCGAAAATGCTATATAGGAGAAATTATTACTAATAGGTACCTTCAATGTAACTATTGTAGATTTGAGATGTGATTTAAAACCATTGTTTAGCTGGAATGTAATGTTCGTATCCTGTATATTTGACTGTGATACGTGGTCGTCTCACCTAGCTACCTTAAGATGAATGCATTTACAGATGCCATATCTTAATTTGACCCAGTTTCTCACAGCAGAAACATAATCCTGCATCAATAGCAAATGTGTATTTTTAGGTGGATTATAATTAAGGGATATTTTCTGTAGGGGTTCATACATTTTTCATCAGAGAAAATCAAGTCTGACATTTTAAAGTGGAAATTACACACTTTAGACACCTTTATAAAGCCTTGTAGTGGTTTAATCATTTATTTAAACAATAAAAGCTAATTGACCAACATTTCTGAAAATGGATATATAGCGTTTTGGAATGAAACTCTTGTTTCCCCATCTGAGCTCAGAGTAGATGAGAGATGTAATGTTTGTCTCTGTTGTGTTGAAGTCCAATAAAGCAAGAGAGACCAGCCTCCCCTGTACCCAGCTGTGTGTCCATGAAGAGTGACTGGTCTATGGATATACCTATACTGTTTAGAGAGGGAGACTCTTCTAGTGAACAAAGGTAAGAATAACTCATGGGTCATGGTCAGTGAGTTAAACAACACTGTCTCTAGTCATTTCTCCTCTCCCATTTTACCATTTATTTTTGTTGTTTTCATAATCCATAGGCTAATCCTTTTTTCCATTATCATAGTCCTGAAACAATATTAAACAAACACAACATTCCCTCCCTGTGAGTGTGTGTGTGTGTGCACTCCCTGGATGAGGAGATGTAATCTCTATCCTGATTGCCTAGTCACTTTTACCCCTACCTACATGTACATATTACCTCAACTACCTGGTACCCCTGCACATTGACTCGGTACTGGTACTCCTTGTATATAGTCTAGTTATTACGTCAACTACAGTGAGGGAAAAAAGTATTTGATCCCCTGCTGATTTTGTATGTTTGCCCACTGACAAAGAAATGATCAATCTATAATTTAAATGGTAGGTTTATTTGAACAGTGAGAGACAGAATAACAACAACAAAATCCAGAAAAACGCATGTCAAAAATGTTATAAATTGATTTGCATTTCAGATGCCATATCTTAATTTGACCCAGTTTCTCACAGCAGGAAAATAATCCTGCAGCAATAGGAAATATAAATTATTATGTGAATTATAATTCATGAACATTTTTTGTTGTGGTCGGTACATTTCTCATTAGGGCAAATCAAGTTTGACATTTTTAAAGTGGAAATTACAAACTCTAGAAGCCTTTTTAAAGCTTGAATACACTACAATATGGCAACTGTATTGTAAGTCACTCTGGGCCCGGTTTCCCGATAGCGATGGAATTTAGGCTTACCAGTGTTTTAAGATGCATCTTTCCTACAACGGCTGAATATGTATTTCCGACGCACCACGCAGAGAGAACGGTCGCCAAGTGCGTTGTTGGAGCATGTCGTTATTTAGAGGATCGAAAGAAAGGGAGCGCTGCTCTTGGATCAGTTATCTCCATTCAAATCTTTCCTTAACATTATAATTAGTTCACAATACTGATGAGGGATCAGCTCCTAGAGAGATATTACCACCTACGGCTGCAAATATTGAGGCGGCTTATTCTAAATCACAGATTTGGCACATCATTGTTCACATGTTAGGCTACACATCATGAAATATATTGAGACAAATTACAGACCGTAGTCTACAAGTAGCAAAATAGAACTCAATTGATTGAACATGAAATGTATTTCAATATAATTGAAATAGGACTAAAGCCTACTGTTTATATTTTAATGCAGTTATCTCAGTTTTCATTTGAAGCATCATTTTATACGTCGCTTGTTTGCATCAATTGCAAAGACATTTGCAACTTTGTATTTGTAGTCAACTTTGTATTGAAGTTATCGGCGGTCACAAAGAGATGGATAAACCATGTGATTCTATGTTTAGCGGAGATCTGCTGTGTATAAAGTGACGCGGGAGGGCAAAAAAGCATCTAACGACGCACTTGGCTGTTCTACAAGTGGTCTGAGGCAGGTGTTAGAATATGAGCGTTTTCAAGTGCAACGTTAATAACGATGGTTTTGGGAAACAGCTCAGAGATTTAACAATGCTCCTACAAAGGTTCTAACGATGAACTTAGCCTTAAAATGCTTTTGGGATACCAGGCCCTGGACAAAAACATCTGCTAAATGACTAAAATATCAAATGTAAATGTTTTACATACAGATCTCATATTACTGTATTGAATTATTATTTTACAATATTTAAATATTGATGTCACAAGTGTATCATTTGTACAGTTCTTTATTAAAAATGTAGTTACATTGGGGGAAAAAAATATTTAGTTGTGCAAGTTCTCCCACTTAAAAAGATGAGAGAGGCCTGTAATTTGCATCATAGGTACACGCCAACTATGACAGACAAATTGAGAAAAAAAAATCCAGAAAATCACATTGTAGGATTTTTAATGAATTTATTTGCAAATTATGGTGGAAAATAAGTATTTGGTCACCTACAAACAAGCAAGATTTCTGGCTCTCACAGACCTGTAACTTCTTCTTTAACCCTCCTGTTATGCTAAAAAAAAATTACATCCACTATTACATTTACATTTTAGTCATTTAGCAGACGCTCTTAACCAGAGCGACTTACAGGAGCAATTAGGGTTAAGTGCCTTGCTCAAGGGCACATTAACGTCATTTAGCAGACGCTCTTAGCCAGAGCGACTCACAAATTGGTGCGTTCACCCTATAGCCAGTGGGATAACCACTTTACAATTTGGGGGGGGGGGGGGGGGGTTAGAAGGAATACTTTATCCTATCCCAGGTATTCCTTAAAGAGGTGGGGTTTCAAATGTCTCCGGAAGGTGGTGAGTGACTCCGCTGTCCTGGCGTCGTGAGGGAGCTTGTTCCACCATTGGGGTGCCAGAGCAGCGAACAGTTTTGACTGGGCTGAGCGGGAGCTGTGCTTCCGCAGAGGAAGGGGAGCCAGCAGGCCAGAGGTGGATGAACGCAATGTCCTCGTTTGGGTGTAGGGACTGATCAGAGCCTGAAGGTACAGAGGCGCCGTTCCCCTCACTGCTCCATAGGCAAGCACCATGGTCTTGTAGCGGATGCGAGCTTCAACTGGAAGCCAGTGGAGTGTGCGGAGGAGGGGGGTGACGTGAGAGAACTTGGGAAGGTTGAACACCAGACGGGCTGCGGCATTCTGGATGAGTTGTAGGGGTTTAATGGCACAGGCAGGGAGCCCAGCCAACAGCGAGTTGCAGTAGTCCAGACGGGAGATGACAAGTGCCTGGACCAGGACCTGCGCCGCTTCCTGTGTAAGGCAGGGTCGCACTCTCCGAATGTTGTAGAGCATGAACCTGCAGGAGCGGGTCACCGCCTTGATGTTGGCGGAGAACGACAGGGTGTTGTCCAGGGTCACGCCTAGGCTCTTCGCACTCTGGGAGGAGGACACAGCGGAGTTGTCAACCGTGATGGCGAGATCATGGAACGGGCAGTCCTTCCCCGGGAGGAAGAGCAGCTCCGTCTTGCCAGGGTTCAGCTTGAGGTGGTGATCCGTCATCCATACTGATATGTCTGCCAGACATGCAGAGATGCGATTCGCCACCTGGTTATCAGAAGGGGGAAAGGAGAAGATTAGTTGTGTATCGTCAGCGTAGCAATGATAGGAGAGACCATGTGAGGATATGACAGAGCCAAGTGACTTGGTGTATAGGGAGAAAAGGAGAGGGCCCAGAACCGATCCCTGGGGGACACCAGTGGTGAGAGCACGTGGTGCGGAGACAGCTTCCCGCCACGCCACTTGGTAGGAGCGACCGGTCAGGTAGGACGCAATCCAGGAGTGAGCCGCGCCGGAGATGCCCATCTCGGAGAGGGTGGAGAGGAGGATCTGATGGTTCACAGTATCAAAGGCAGCAGACAGGTCTAGAAGGACAAGAGCAGAGGAGAGAGAGTTAGCTTTAGCAGTGCGGAGAGTCTCCGTGACACAGAGAAGAGCAGTCTCAGTTGAATGACCAGTCCTGAAACCTGATTGGTTTGGATCAAGAAGGTCATTCTGAGAGAGATAGCAAGAGAGTTGGCTAAAGACGGCACGCTCAATAGTTTTGGAAAGAAAAGAAAGAAGGGATACTGGTCTGTAGTTGTTGACATCAGTGGGGTCGAGTGTTGGTTTTTTGAGGAGGGGAGCAACTCTCGCTCTCTTGAAGACGGAAGGGACATGGCCAGCGGTCAAGGATGAGTTGATCAGCGAGGTGAGGTAGGGGAGAAGGTCACCGGAGATGGTCTGGAGAAGGGAGGAGGGGATGGGGTCAAGCGGGCAGGTTGTTGGGCGGCCTGCAGTCACAAGTCGCAGGATTTTATCTGGAGAGAGAGGGGAGAAAGAAGTCAAAGCATAGGGTAGGGCAGTGTGAGCAGGACCAGCAGTGTTATTAGACTTAACAAACGAGGATCGGATGTCGTCAACCTTCTTTTCAAAGTGGTTGACGAAGTCATCCACAGAGAGAGAGGAGGGGGGGGGGGGGGGGGGGAGGAGGATTCAGGAGGGAGGAAAATGTGGCAAAGAGCTTCCTAGGGTTAGAGGCAGATGCTTGGAATTTAGAGTGGTAGAAGGTGGCCTTAGCAGCAGAAACAGATGAAGAAAATGTAGAGAGGAGGGAGTGAAAAGATGCCAGGTCGGTAGGGAGTTTAGTTTTCTTCCATTTCCTCTCCGCTGCCCGGAGCTCTGTTCTGTGAGCTCGCAGTGAGTCATCAAGCCACGGAGCTGGGGGGGAGGACCGAGCCGGCCGGGAGGATAGGGGACACAGAGAGTCAAAGGATGCAGAAAGGGAGGAGAGGAGGGTTGAGGAGGCAGAATCAGGAGATTGGAGGGAGAAGGATTGAGCAGAGGGAAGAGATGATAGGATGGAAGAGGAGAGAGTAGTGGGAGAGAGAGAGCGAAGGTTGCGGCGGCGCATTACCATCTGTGTAGGGGCAGAGTGAGTAGTGTGGGAGGAGAGCGAGAGAGAAAAGGAAACAAAGTAGTGGTCGGAGACTTGGAGGGGAGTTGCAGTGAGATTAGTAGAGGAGCAGCATCTAGTGAAGATGAGGTCAAGCGTATTGCCTGCCTTGTGAGTAGGGGGGGACGGTGAGAGGGTGAGGTCAAAAGAGGAGAGGAGTGGAAAGAAGGAGGCAGAGAGAAATGAGTCAAACGTGGACATAGGGAGGTTGAAATCCCCCAAAACTGTGAGGGGTGAGCCGTCCTCAGGAAAGGAACTTATCAAGGCGTCAAGCTCGTTGATGAACTCTCCAAGGGAACCTGGAGGGCGATAGATGACAAGGATATTAAGCTTAAATGGGTTAGTGACTGTGACAGCATGGAATTCAAATGAGGAGATAGACAGATGGGTTAGGGGAAAAATTGAGAATGTCCACTTGGGAGAGATGAGGATTCCTGTACCACCACCCCTCTGACCAGATGCTCTCGGGGTATGCGAGAACACATGGTCAGACGAGGAGAGAGCAGTAGGAGTAGCCGTGTTTTCAGTGGTGATCCATGTTTCCGTCAGCGCCAGGAAGTCGAGGGACTGGAGGTTGGCATAGGCTGGGATGAAGTCAGCTTTGTTGGCAGCAGAACGGCAGTTCCAGAGGCTGCCTGCGACCTGGAACTCCAGGTGAGGGGTGCGAGCAGGGACCACCAGGTTGGAGAGGCAGCAGCCGCGCGGTGTTGTGCGTTGTTTGTGTAGCCTGTGCAGAGACGAGAGAACAGGGATAGGCAGAGGCATAGTTGACAGGCTGTAGCAAATGGCTACAAAAATGCAGAGGAGATCGGAATGAAATGAGCTAAGCATCTGGGAGAGGAGAGAGGGGGGCCTCCCTCACCAAAAACTTCTACCTCAGAAACTAAAATTGTTTCACTGAACAGTTGTTCAATGTTTAAAGGAATAAACTCAAACCCACTTTATTCAGCTAGCCAACTATGACACCATAGCTGACTAGCATGCTAGCATCCAATAACACACAGTTTAACACACAGTTAAGCACCAATACTCACAACAAACCACCAATAGTGTGTTAACTAGCTAACCAGCATGCCAGCATCCAGTAACACACAGCCAAGCACAAACACTTGGTCACAGCAAACCACCAATAGTGTGATAACACACTAAACAGATCATTCGTGTCTGTGTCAAGTTCCTTTCATGACGCAGCAATGATTCAACATTGGCTAGCTAGGACAAGTATATTGTAATTAGCTACTACCGCACCGTTCGCTGGTCGTGCTGGGTAGCTAGCAATGGCCACTGTGTTGGCTTTGTTTGAAGAACGGCTAGCTAGCTAGCTTCGTGCTACACCCGGCACACAATGGCTACTGTGTTGACTCTGACTCTGTTCGAAAAAACGGCTAATTAGCTCGCTTCGTGCTACAGCCGGCACGGCGGAAGACACTGCCAAGACACAGTAGCTACCCACGATACCTAGCTATGACGCCGTAGCTAACTAGCAAGCTAGCATCCATTAACACACAATTAGCACCAATACTTGGTTACAACAAACTGCCAAGAGTGTGTTAGCACACTAAACAGATGATTCATGTCCGTGTCTAGTTCCTTACATAACGCAGAACGCAGCAAAAATTAAACGTTGGCTAGAAGCACATTTAACAGTGGGAACAGCTAATCATTACCAGTAGCTACCCGCTAGCTAGCTAGCCTCGTGCTTCGATACTAACCTACAATAACCTACGGAAACCTACAATAACAACAATACTAACCTATAATAAATACAATACCTAACTACAACTAACTACCAACCTACGATCTAATGCATGGTTAAGCTATACTCAACACCAAATGAGAAGTTTGCTTACCTCCAGCTACGCTTACCTCCAGCTTTGCTTACCTCCAGCTAACGCAGAACGCAGCAAAAATTGAAAATGCAACTGTTGACCCGCACAGTTTAAACACACTCAAGACAGTCAAAGAATTAAGTAAAAACAGAAACAACTTTATTTTGTCTTATCAGACATTTCAGAAAGAAGAAATACAATACTTTTTATTTTTTTTAAACACTATTTAAGAACTATTTGTTAAACATATTTCCTTTCTCACAAACAAGATTTTTCAGTTTCCCCAAGTAGGTTTTTTCCCCCCCTATTGGTCCATATTATCCCTTCAGTCTTTCTCTCTACATGTTGAACACAATGTGTGTGTGTGCTTTCTGCAGATGTATTTATTGCATTCTACACAAGTGGTGCTTGTTTTACTGTCTTGTCGAGGGGGGCAGAGCTGGCATCTTTTCCGTTTCTTGCCACTGCCTGTATCCACTGGATCCATTTCTGGTTGATTGGAGGCATGTGTTGATGGTCCAGCTTGAATTTTCTGGACGGCAGATGCAGCTGCTGTCGACCGAGGAGGCCGGACTCTCCTCTGGATCTTGGGAGTGATGAGAGCTTTGCCGAGCTCCTCTAGGAAAAGCCGGCGTCGGTACAATTTGCCACCATTCCATTGCTGGTTGATTTCAGTCCACAGGACATAGGCATTGTAAGCAGACACATCCACAATGTTGTAGAAAATCACCAAAGGCCAGCGGGCAGTCATGCGCTGACAACTATATGTTGCTGTGACTTTATCCAAATTGTCAACTCCTCCTTTGGTGGAATTGTAGTCCAGTATTATTTGTGGCTTGATGTCCTCTCTTGCACTCAGCGATGCATCTTTGTGCATTGTGCTCATTACAAGAACATTCTTGTTCTTCTTTGGGCAGTATGAAACAACAGTTGCATTTTCAGAGAAAGCAAATTTAGAGGAATGCACAGTTCTGCCCTGCATTTTCAGAAGCTCACTGGGAAGTTCAGGTTTGTTTTTTCTGATTGTTCCAACCATGGTCAGCTTTCTCTTCTGTAGTTCAACACCAAGGCGGTAGGATGTGAAGAAGTTGTCACACGTGATGTTATGACCTTGCAGCCCTTCACTCATGTCCAGCACCACCCGCATCCCCTGGTTTTTCTCAGGCACTCCGCCGGGTGGCTTCCCAGTGTAAACTTGCATATTCCATGCATAGCTTGATGTGGCATCACATGCTGCCCATATTTTGATGCCATATTTTGCAGGCTTGTTTGGCATATACTGTCTGAAGGGACAACGTCCTCTGAATGGAACAAGGCGTTCATCAACTGTAACATGAGGACTGGGATTGTACAGTAACGGTAGAATTTCCACCCATTTATCCCATACATCTCTGATTGCAGCTAGTTTGTCTCTTTCACGTCGACCCGGTCTGGTATCACGGTTATCAAAGCGAATCACCCGAGAAATTATGTGGAATTCTTGTAGAGACATTGTTGCCCGAAATATTGGCCTTCCATTCTCTTCATTCCACAGGCTGGCCGTTGCTTCTCCGTTTGACCGGTAGACTCCAGCTAATATGAGCAATCCAATGTATGCATGCAAGTCAATCCGATCCAGTGGCTTCCAGTTCTCTTGAAACACACGGCTCCCCTCCAAGTTGGTCATGTCCAGAACAATCTTCTCTATTGCTTGGGGTAAAAAGAGCTCAAAAGCTGATTGTATGTCATGGACTCGAGTGACAGCAAATCGTGTAGGTCCTGGAACCATTTTTATTACATTGGAAGCTGAGAGTCTACCTTGACCTCGTTGTGGTGACGGTGACCATTCAATATGACCATCTTTAGACTTCCATGTCTTCTCTTCTCTTGATGATGCTTGTTGCATGCTCTGTCTCTCATCTGATGTAGGGGATGGTACGGCAGACTCCTCCTCTGAATCCTCTTCAATGAAGACAAAATCTGGATCATCAACAGCATTGTCCTCTATCTCTGAAATATCCTCTGTCTCTGAAACCTCTTCTTCTTTTTCACTGTCACAGTCCAGAATTTGTGATAAGACTTCATTGATTGAACATCTTTTGGAGCTCATTTTTGAGTGTCTGTGTCAGGGACCTGCTGCTCTCACACTGAGGAGAAGCTTGGGAAAGCCCTTTTTAACCCAAACACAATTCTAAAAGTGCAACCAGGACCAGTCAAAACAAAATAAATCAAAGACACTTTTTTGTTTTGCACCTGTGCAAATATATATACACATGAAAGCCTCCGGGTCAAAATGACCCACAACATCATGTTTGTATACAAAATGTACACAGACATTCCACAACACATCAGTGTGTCCACATTTTGCAGTTAGGTTCATGACCCTAAATGAGGAAAAGTCATGTAATTTCATGGCGAAAAAGAGTGGTTAACTAGTATTTTAGACAACGCAAAAGTGGAAACGGGTCAAATTGACCCACAACATAACAGGAGGGTTAAGAGGCTCCTCTGTCCTCCACTCGTTACCTGTATTACTGGCATCTGTTTGAACTTGTTATCAGTATAAATGACACCTGTCCACAACCTCAAACAGTCACACTCCAAACTCCACTATGGCCAAGACCAAAGAGCTGTCAAAGGACACCAGAAACAAAATTGTAGACCTGTACCAGGCTGGGAAGATTGAATCTGCAATAGGTAAGCAGCTTGGTTTGAAGAAATCAACTGTGGGAACAATTATTAGGAAACGGAAGACATACAAGACCACTGATAATCTCCCTCGATCTGGAGCTCCACGCAATATCTCACCCCGTGGGGTCAAAATGATCACAAGAACGGTGAGCAAAAATCCCAGAACCACACGGGGGGACCTAGTGAATGACCTGCAGAGAGCTGGGACCAAAGTAACAAAGCCTACCATCAGTAACACACTACGCCGCCAGGGACTCAAATCCTGCAGTGCCAGACGTGTCCCCCTGCTTAAACCAGTACATGTCCAGGCCCGTCTGAAGTTTGCTAGAGTGCATTTGGATGATCCAGAAGAGGATTGGGAGAATGTCATATGGTCAGATAAAACCAAAATATAACTTTTTGGTAAAAACTCAACTCGTCGTGTTTGGAGGACAAAGAATGCTGAGTTGCATCCAAAGAACACCATACCTACTGTGAAGCATGGGGGTGGAAACATCCTGCTTTGGGGCTGTTTTTCTGCAAAGGGACCAGGACGACTGATCCGTGTAAAGGAAAGAATGAATGGGGCCATGTATCGTGAGATTTTGAGTGAAAACCTCCTTCCATCAGCAAGGGCATTGAAGATAAAACGTGGCTGGGTATTTCAGCATGACAATGATCCCAAACACACCGCCCGGGCAACAAACGAGTGGCTTCGTAAGAAGCATTTCAAGGTCCTGGAGTGGCCTAGCCAGTCTCCAGATCTCAACCCCATAGAAAATCTTTGGAGGGAGTTGAAAGTCCGTGTTGCCCAGCGACAGCCCCAAAACGTCACTGCTCTAGAGGAGATCTGCATGGAGGAATGGGCCAAAATACCAGCAACAGTGTGTGAAAACCTTGTGAAGACTTACAGAAAACGTTTGACCTGTGTCATTGCCAACAAAGGGTATATAACAAAGTATTGAGAAACTTTTGTTATTGACCAAATACTTATTTTCCACCATAATTTGCAAATAAATTCATTAAAAATCCTACAATGTGATTTTCTGTATTCTTTTTTCTCATTTTTTCTGTCATAGTTGACGTGTACCTATGATGAAAATTACAGACCTCTCTCATCTTTTTAAGTGGGAGAACTTGCACAATTGGTGGCTGACTAAATACTTTTTTCCCCCCACTGTGTGTATATATATATATATATATATATATATATATATATATATATATATATATATATATGAATATTACTAACGTAACCCACTGTAAAGACTGGGTTTAGTTTATTGTGTTGCTCTGCTCATGTCCGTGTTCTGGAAATGTCTGCGTCCACGTACAGAACTGTCCGCGTCCACGTACGGTTTGGCGCCAAGCATATTGTCCAGTTACGCGCAGAGTGGGCTGAGGTGATCTAGGGGAACAACGACGGAGTTTGTTACAGTGTTGAGACGCCGAAGTTTATTGTTCAATTTGCTTTTTGGTCAGGGACAGTATTAGTGTAGCCAGATCCTTTTCACTCGCTATTCTTGTTTAATTGTGTGGTTCACCGGATTCGTCATCATCCTTGAGGGACAGACGAACGACCTGCTAGCTAGCCAAGCTAGTCGGTACAGCTAGCTAAGCTAGCTACTCTACCAGCAGCATCCTAGTTATCCTAGCTACCACTACATCATCACTGGCTGCCTGCATTTCTTGTGGACCGATGGAGCTCCCTGGTTGTTTCTTCCACCTGTTAAATACCGTGGAGGGCTTCTCCCTCTCTCGTTGATGGATGCTGGCCTACGCTCCCTCTGTCCGGTTCTCCTCTCTTCACTAGATGGATGGTAACTTTAGTGTTTAACCCCTCTGTGTCCAAGGACTGAACTTTTTGAATATTATTTTCGGGGCGCCTCAAGTTACATTTTTTACAACGTTTATTTCTGATAAAATTAGTTAATTGCGTCCGCCATGGAGCCCAGTTTCATAATATTACCTTCTATCCCTGGTTATGAAGTAATCGCGAAAAAACAGGCCTTATGTTTGGGCATTTTCCACCCTGCCAGCTCCTATTAGTTCTACTGTAGGTTTACCTCAGGTAACTTATTATTTACAAGGTTATGGATACTTGGTGAGCACATGTTGTGGTCTTTGCCAGTAGTGCAAGTGATGGAAGGCGGATAGCCATCAAACATTAAACATTTTCTGGTCATGGTTAACTATATTTGTTTTAAGAAAAAAGTGTACAATCTAAACAAAACGCATGTCCCTATCCTCTTTTTCAAGATGTGGCAGATTTAAACAGCCAGAAGACATGTTTTAATTAAGAAATAACCATTTTTCTGATGACTTGTTGTTTCTAAATGGCTGCTGGGTAATTTGATATGCATCGAAATCTTTGTTCGTATGCATCAAATTGAGCGAATGCTGCACAGGTTCACTGAGTTGCAAACCAAATGGGTATAATGGGGTGATTGTTGTCTAATCTGGTGGTCTATCTAACTGTAAGTCGCTCTGGATAAGAGCGTCTGCTAAATATGTAAAATGTAAATGTAAAAAATTTAATGAATGAGTTATGTAGTACCCACAGATGGCCAAAGGGAGGCGCAAGAGTGCTATAAACCCATACAGTTTTTTGCCATAAAAACCCTAAACCTAACAATCAATCAAATGTATTTATAAAGCCCTTTTTACACCAGCAGATGTCACAAAGTGCTATACAGAAACTATTACCCTACTTATAAACTATTTTAGCCGTAACCCTAACCCCTAATTCTAGGGTAGGGTAGCCTAGAACACTTTTAGAAACTATTTTAGTAATAATATTATCTTAATAAATACAATTATAGTATTAAATAGTGTTTTGATTATTTTGTTGTTATTTTATTATATGTATAATAGCAAGACAGAACACTTGATAAATAAGACACATTTGTTTTATATTTCAAATGTGGTTTGAATTGGGTGACCTAGTAACCTCTGTGTGAAGGTCCAGCAATTGGCGTGGGGCAGGTTTGAGACTGATCTAATACACTTTATTTCTCAGCTGCCTCACCAACATCTGTACGTGAATTAATAACTTTTAATAGCTAAATATTTCCAATAGATGGTAGCATAAGACCACGAAGCATCCGTTATAGGCTACAAGCAGCAATATGATTGACATAAAATAGCATGCAACCAAATTCTAAATGTCCCATGATTTTCTAAAATGGTCACGCATAACTTTAGTTAGCTATATATCTCGTATTAGGCCTGTGATGCTTTTGGAAGAGCAATTAAATAGTGACTATAGCAGGTGTTGAACCCCTGGTAAATAATCACTAGTCAGATGCTCCAACCTCAACTCTAATATACATGCATTTTTAAATATCTAATATTGCGATTAAACAACCTCGGAATAGAAAAGTCAAGAGTGCGTCTTCCAGCCCACCAATAAATTACATCATGCAACCCTCCCAGTTAGCAAATGTACCTCAACATGCCCCTCGCTTGTGCTAGAAGGCAGAGTGCTCGCTGCTGGTTGATGAATCTGACAATGAATGTACTAGGAAAATAAATGTTTCTCGACCAGAGGTGACTAAATTAATGTTCAGGCTTATTGATAATCATTATAGTAATGAAGTATGATTTCAAAACATGAGTATAAAAACAGGTAATAATAAACATGAATCATCATTATATTATTTCACAGTAATCTGTTAAATGCTTTTTCAGTCGTTCCTCTTGCGTTAGCAGTGTGGAAAGGGACAGTAAAAAGCGTGTGCAGGAGTTTTCCTGTGAGGGGGAGTGGTGGTGTATCCAGGGAGAGAACTAAATTGATCTTCTGAAATGTCATTCGTGGTCTTATGCTGCCATCTATTGGAATTTTTTAGCAACTGCAGTAGTACTGAATAAAGTATATCCTTACTAAAGTAGTAATTACTCAGAATTGCAAAATATGACATTTTCTAGTTCATTTTACCACTTACAACCATAAAATAACCATTTATAGCATGACAAACAATGAAACTGACATAAACCAAAAACACCATACATTTAGTTAACTATATATATATATATATATATATATATATATATATATATATATATATATATATATATATATATATATATATATATTATTTATTTAGATGGGTGACATTATCTGCCAAAGTAATACCACTGTAGATAAAGAAGAGCTCTCCAGTAGGTGAACCAAAACATTCAAAGGCCATTTTCTCAAAAGTGAGGTTACAAGTTTATCATCTTTCAAAGCAGAATTACTTTCCCATTGTTCCTCAACTGTAGTGTATGATATACCTTTTTCTAGCTGAGTCTCTACTTCTTTCCAATGTAAAAAACACAAATTTCAAATTTTGTTACATAAAATTGAGCTTATCGGTCACATTTGACTGTGTAAAACCTAGCAGTACTACTTATTTCTCTGAGAGGGAGGCAGATATATATCATTTTACAAAAAAACAACTATATTTGTCTCTGAAATGAAACCATCAAGTGATAGATTTTAAACAAATTCATGTCTTTCATTGAACAACCCCATACCATGATTAGATAGTGAAAAAACACACCAATCTCTTTCATAATTTCTTTAAACAATAAAACCTAATTTACGAACATTTCTGAAAATGGATATATAGCGTTTTGGAATGAAACTCTTCTTATGTTTCCCCATCTGAGCTCAGAGTAGATGAGAGACGTAATGTTTGTCTCTGTTATGTTGAAGCCCAATCAAGCAGGAGAGACCAGCCTCCCCTGTACCCAGCTGTGTGTCCATGAAGAGTGACTGGTCTATGAATCAACCTATAGTGTTTAGAGAGGGAGACTTTTCTACTGAACAAAGGTAAGAAGAACTCATGGGTCATGGTCAGTGAGTTAAACAACACTGTCTCTACTAATTTCTCCTCTCCCATTTTACAATTTATTTTTGTTTTTTTCATAATCCATAGGCTAATCCTTTTTTCCATTTTCATAGTCCTGAAACAAAATTAAACAAACACAACATTCCCTCCCTGTGTGTGTGTGTGTGTGTGTGTGTGTGTGAGTGTACTCCCTGGATGAGGATATGTAATCTCATGTTTTGTCCACAGAAACCAACAGAAGAGATCAGAGTCAGAGATTCTCAGTGGTCAGTCTTCCCAGAGTCATCAAACAGACCTGGCCTCCATATTCAGTGTATGTGGTCCTGTTATGTACATTTTGATTTTGTTTACCTCAAGTAAAGTCTCTCAATCATTCATTCATGTGTTAATGAGAAAGAATTTAGTCTCTTGCATAACTTATTTACTTGATTTATTTCAGTTGCTTGAAGAGAATATTATGACATTTGTGAAGAACGAGCTGAAGATGTTCAAGAGGATTCTTAGTCCAGAACTCCCAGAAGGCTTTGAGAGTCAGAAGCAGGATAAGGAAGTGGTGGATGCTGAAGATGAGAAGCAGGAGAGCAGTGCCAGAGAGGGGGCTCTGAAGATCACACTGCACGTCCTGAGGAAAATGAACCAGAAGGAGCTTGCTGACACACTGGAGAAAAGTAAGAGCTGTCTGCCTCATGTTGAATGCTGTTTTAGAACATTTAAAAGCTGTAGCTAAAGTACAGCTAAAGTAGCTGTGTAACTAAATGATATTGTAGCAGCCTTAACACAACACCTAGTGACCTCATCAAGTAGCAGCAGGGATGCGTTGTGGTGATTAATTTAGACAGAGAGAGAGAGAGAGAGAGAGAGAGGAAAGAGAGAGAGAGAGAGAGAGAGAGAGAGAGAGAGAGAGAGAGAGAGAGAGAGAGAGAGAGAGAGAGAGAGAGAGAGAGAGAGAGAGAGAGAGAGAGAGAGAGAGAGAATACCAATAATAATATAATCCAGTCTGTAATGCATTATGAAAACATTTACACATTTATACAGTCAGTTAAGAGAATAAATTACTTTTATTTAAAACTTTATAACAGTCCTACAATACTTTAAGCATTAAAACAGACGTAATATTAATATCCACTGTGTTATTTCTTCATTCAGAAGAGCTTGCTGTGATTTGCCAACGTGAACTCAAATCTAATCTAAAGAAGAAGTTTCAATGTGTATTTGAGGGGATCGCTAAACAAGGAAACCCAACACTTCTCAATAAGATCTACACAGAGCTCTACATCACAGAGGGTGGAACAGGAGAGGTCAATAATGAACATGAGCTGAGACAGATTGAGACAACAACCAGAAAACAAGCAAGACCAGAGACTGCAATCAAATGTAACGACATCTTCAGACCCTTAACTGGACAAGACAAACTCATCAGAACTGTGCTGACAAAGGGAGTCGCTGGCATTGGAAAAACAGTCTCTGTGCAGAAGTTCATTCTGGACTGGGCTGAAGGAAAAGCAAATCAGGATGTCCAATTTGTATTTTCATTCCCTTTTCGGGAGCTGAATTTGATGAAAGGGGAAAAACACACTTTCATTGAACTTCTCAATCATTTCTCAATGGAAACCAAAGAATCAAGAATCTCCAACTACGACAAGTACAAAGTTCTGTTCATCTTTGATGGTCTGGATGAGTGCCGACTGCCCCTAGACTTCAAGAAGAACAAGATCTGTTGTGACGCCACAGAGTCAACCTCACTGGATGTTCTGCTGACAAATCTCATCAAGGGAAATCTGCTTCCCTCTGCTCTCCTCTGGATAACTACCCGACCTGCAGCAGCCAATCAGATCCCTTCAGGGTGTGTTGACCGGGTGACAGAGGTACGAGGGTTCAATGACCCACAGAAGGAGGAGTACTTCAGGAAGAGATTCAATGATGAGGACCTGGCCAGCAGAATCATCTCACACATAAAGACATCAAGGAGCCTCCACATCATGTGCCACATTCCAGTCTTCTGTTGGATTTCTGCAATAGTCCTTGAACACATGCTGAAACATAAGAGAGAAGAGATGCCCAAGACTCTGACTGAGATGTTCATACACCTTGTGGTGTTTCATACCAAACAGAATAATGAAAAGTATCTTGGGAAAGAAGAGACAGGTCCACACTGGAATAAAGAGAGCATTCTGTCACTGGGAAAACTGGCTTTTCAACAGCTCGTGAATGGCAATCTGATTTTCTATGAAGAAGACCTGAAAGAGGCTGGCATTGATGTCAATGAAGCCTCAGTGTACTCAGGATTGTGCACACAGATCTTTAAAGAGGAATGTGTGCTGTACCAGGACAAGGTGTACTGCTTCGTGCATCTGAGCATTCAGGAGTTTCTGGCTGCTGTATATGTGTTCCTCTCATTCATCAACAACAATGAGAATCTAATGGCCGAACCGCAGGTTACTGAAGTTACTGTCTACAAGAGTGCTGTGGATAAAGCCTTACGAAGTGAGACAGGAAACCTGGACCTTTTCCTCCGCTTCCTTCTGGGCCTCTCACTGGAGTCCAATCAGAAGTACTTACGAGGTCTACTGACAAAGACAAGAAGCAGCTCACAGAGCCATGAAGAAACAGTCAAGTACATCAAGGAGAAGATATGGGAGAATCCCTCTTCAGAGAAGTGCATCAATCTGTTCCACTGTCTGAATGAACTGAATGACCATTCTCTAGTGGAGGAGATCCAAAGCTACCTGAGATCAGGAAGTCTCTCAGAAGAATATCTCTCACCTGCACAGTGGTCAGCTCTGGTCTTTGTGTTGCTGACTTCAGAAAAGGAGCTGGATGTGTTTGACCTGAAGAAATACTCCAGATCAGAGGAAGGTCTTCTGAGGCTGCTGCCAGTGGTCAAAGCCTCCAGAGCTGCTCTGTGAGTACATAAAATGACATTTAAGTACTAATCATCAGGAAGAAATATTCAGTTTAGAGAAATATATTTAGTATAATATGTATATAATATATAATATTACATTGAAAAACATATTGAATCAATGCATTGATGTTCACATTAGTATAACAATATGACCATACAATTCTAGGAGATGGAAGATGAATCTATATGTTGTTTAAGAGAATAAACCAAATGCATCTGCCATTGTCCTTCTACACTACTGGTGTTAAATTAACAGTGTGTTTGTGAAATCATGATGATCTCTTTGCAGGCTGTCAGGCTGTGGAGTCACCGAGGAAGGCTGTGCTTCTCTGGTCTCAGCTCTGAAGTCAAACCCCTCACACCTGAGAGAGCTGGATCTGAGTAACAATGACCTGAAGGATTCAGGAGTGAAGCTGCTCTCTGCTGGACTGGAGGATCCACACTGCAGACTGGAGACTCTGAGGTCAGTATTCCTGTATCACTCAATGACCACACACACACTGGACACACTCTGGACACACACACACACACACACACACACACACTGGACACACACACACACACACACAAACGCACTGGACACACACACACACACACACACACACACACACACACACACACACACACACTGGACACACCCCTACTGGACACACACACTGGACACACACACACACATACTGGCCACACACACACAAAAACACAATGGACACCCCCCCACTGGACACACAATGATTAATTTAGAAACATGTTATCTACTGTTAATAATGATACATTAATTCATGTATATACAGTACCAGTCAAAAGTTTGGACACACCTACTCATTCAAGGGCTTTTCTTTATTTTTACTATTTTCTACATTGTAAAATAATAGTGAAGACATTAAAACTATGAAATAACACATATGGAATCATGTAGTAACCAAAAAAGTGTTAAACAAATAAAATATATTTGTTATTTGAAATTTTTCAAATAGCCACCCTGTGCCTTGATGACAGCTTTGCACACTCTTGGCATTCTCTCAACCAGCTTCACCTGGAATGCTTTTCCAACAGTCTTGAAGGAGTTCCCACATATGCTGAGCACTTGTTGGCTGCTTTCCCTTCACTCTGCCGTCCGACTCATCCCAAACCGTCTCACTTTGGTTGAGATCGGGTGATTGTGGAGGCCAGGTCATCTGATGCAGCACTCAATCCCTCTCCTTACACAGTCTGGAAGTGTGTTGGGTCATTGTCCTGTTGAAAAACAAATGATAGTCCCACTAAGCCCAAACCAGATGGGATGGCGTATCGCTGCAGAATGCTGTGGTAGCCATGCTGGTTAAGTGTGCCTTGAATTCTAAATAAATCACAAACAGTGTCACCAGCAAAGCACCCCCACACCCCCACACCATAACACCTCCTCCTCCATGCTTTACGGTGGGAACTACACATGCCGAGATCATCCGTTCACCCACACTGCTTCTCACAAAGACACGGCGGTTGGAACCAAAAATCGCCCATTTGGACTCCAGACCAAAGGACAAATGTCCACCTGTGTAATGTCCATTGCTCGGCCCAAGCAGGTCTCTTCTTCTTATTGGTGTACTTTAGTAGTGATTTCTTTGCAGCAATTCGACCATGAAGGCCTGATTCACACAGTCTCCTCTGAACAGTTGATGTTGAGATGTGTCTGTGACTTGAACTTTGTGATGCATTTATTTGGGCTGCAATTTCTGAGGCTGGTAACTCTGATGAACGTATCCTCTGCAGCAGAGGTAACTCTGGGTCTTCCATTCCTGTGGCGGTCCTCATGAGAGCCAGTTTCATCATAGCGCTTGATGGTTTTTGCGACTGCACTTGAAGAAATGTTCTAAGTTGTTGAAATGTTCCGTATTGACTGGCCGTTATGTCTTAAAGTAATGATGGACTGTCATTTCTCTTTGCTTATTTGAGCTGTTCTTGCCATAATATTGACTTGGTCTTTTACCAAATAGGGCTATCTTCTGTATAACACCCCTACCTTGTCACAACACAACTGATTGGCTCAAACACATTAAGAAGGAAAGAAATTCCACAAATTACCTTTTAAGAAGGCCCACCAGTTAATTGAAATGCATTCCAGGTGACTACCTCATGAAGCTGGTTGAGAGAATGCCAAGAGTGTGCAAAGCTGTCATCAAGGCAAAGGGTGGCTATTTGAAGAATATCAAATATAAAATATATTTGGATTAATTTAACACTTTTTTGGTTACTACATGATTCCATATGTGTTATTTCATAGTTTTGATGTCTTCACTATTATTCTACAATGTAAAAAATAGTAAAAATAAAGAAAAACCCTTGAATGTGTAGGTGTGTCCAAACTTTTGACTGGTACTGTATATATACTGTCACGAACTCTGATGCGGATGTGGTGCGAATCAATAGCAGGACACAGGAGCTCAGTTAATCCAGACTTTACTAGAAAATCCAAAAATCATAACACGGGTCAAACAACCCGGAGGCGAAACATACACCACAGTGCGTAAAACACTCCCAAACCGAACTGCGCACGAACAATAGTGCGACGGTAAAACAAAGAGAGTCTAGCAAACAGCACTGCACCAAACGACAGGAAAACAATTACACACAACACATGACAAACAAATGGAACAATATATAGGGTACATAATCACACTAACAGGGAACAGGTGCACAACAACTAGACAAAACCAAACGAACATCGAACACATCCAACGGTGGCAGCTAGTACTCCGGGGACGACGACCGCCGAAGCCTGCCCGAACAAGGAGGAGGAGCAGCCTTGGCCGAAACCGTGACATATGCATATGTATATATGAATAGATATGGCAGGTTTCAGGACACTGATGTATCTGAAATTGTTGAAAGAATATATTTTCACACCAAAGAATAGCAGTGTGATTTTAATATGATTTTACTTTTGCAGGCTGTCAGGCTGTCTAGTCACAGAGGAAGGCTGTGCTTCTCTGGTCTCAGCTCTGAAGTCAAACCCCTCACACCTGAGAGAGCTGGATCTGAGTAACAATGACCTGAAGGATTCAGGAGTGAAGCTGCTCTCTGCTGGACTGGGGAATCCCCACTGTAAACTGGAGACTCTGAGGTCAGTATTCCTGTAGTTGGTCAACAAGTGATAACTGTTCACCAGATCCACATGTGTTTACCAGGAACACATAGTCCACACCATATGTGTTTGGACAGTGAAGCTTACAGTTTTAAATTTGGTGCTATGCTCCAGCATTTTGGATTTGAGATAGAATGTTTCATATTAGGCAACAGTACAGAATGTCACCTTTTATTTGAGGGTATTTTCATACATATCTGTGTTACTGTTTAGAAATGAAATCACTTTATGTATCTAGTTCTCCCATTTGAAAAATTCGTAATAATTTGGACATATTCACTTATATTGTATTAAAGTAGTCATGCATTTAGTATTTGGTCCCATATTCCTTACCCACAGTGATTACATCAAGCTTGTGATTCTACAAACTTGTTGAATGCATTTGCAGTTTGTCTTGGTTGTGTTTTAGATGATGTTTTTCCCAATAGAAACTGAATGGTGAATAATGTCCTGTCATTTTGGAGTCACTTCACTTGTATTGTCAGTAAGAATAGAAGATGTTTCTGAACACTTCTACATTCATGTGGATGCTACCATGATTATGAATAATCATGAATGAATCGTGAATGATGATGAATGAGAAAGTTACAGAGGAACAAGGATCATACCCCCTCTGTTATTGGTAATGGTGAGAGGTTAGCATGTTTTGTTGTAGCCTCTGTAACTTTCTCATTCATTATTATTCATGATTCATTCATGATTTTTCTTAATCATGGCATCATCAGGATTAATTTAGTAGTGTTTAGAAACATGTTATCTACTCACTTAGACAGAAAATTACTCCAGTCATCATCCACCATTCAGTTACTATCGGACAAAACATAACCCAAAACACAACCAAGACAAACTGCAAATGCAACCAACGAGTTTGGGACGAAATACTCAACTTTTGACTACTTTAATACACTATAAGTGAATTGGTCAGAATACTTTTGACTTCTTCAAATGGGGGTCTAGATACATAAAGTGCTTTTATTTTTCTAAACGGTGAAACAGATATGTCTGAAAATACCCTCAAATTAAAGGTGACATTATATACTGTCACCTCATGTGAAACATTTAATCTCAAATCCAAAATGCTGAAGTATAGAGCCACATTTAAAATGTTAGCTTCACTGTCAAAATAGATATGGTGTGGACTGTATACTCAATACAATCTAAATCTGATACCTCACTGTCTGTCTTTTGACTGATACTGCTTTTTAAACTGCTCTGGTCAGTCTACTCAAATATTTGTACTATACAGTGAGGGGAAAAAAAAGTATTATACATGTTTCTATCTAGAAGCAATAATCTGATAATTTCTAATAATGATACATTCATTTATGAATAGATATGGCAGGTTTCAGGACACTGATATATCTGAATATATGTTGAAAAAAATATACTGCCACATTTTGACCACCAAAGAATAGCAGTGTGGTTTTAATATGATTTGACTCTTTGCAGGCTGTCAGGCTGTCTAGTCACAGAGGAAGGCTGTGCTTCTCTGGTCTCAGCTCTGAAGTCAAACCCCTCACACCTGAGAGAGCTGGACCTGAGCTACAATCACCCAGGAGACTCAGGAGTCAGACTGCTCTCTGCTGGACTGGAGGATCCACACTGCAGACTGGAGAAACTCAAGTATGTAGAGGGTTTATGTCAATGTTCATATCAGACATGTTGGAGTTATCAGGATAGTTAAGACAAACATTCTGACCACCACTTGGACTAAGTTATATAAAGACGTGTGTGTGAGTGTGAGTGTGTGTGTGTGTGTGTGTGTGTGTGTGTGTGTGTGTGTGTGTGTGTGTGTGTGTGTGTGTGTGTGTGTGTGTGTGTGTGTGTTTGTGTGTGTGAGTGTGTGTCCAGTGTGTGTGTGTGTGTGTGTGTGAATGTATGTCCTGTGTGTGTGTGAGTGTGTTTGTGTGTGTGTGTGTCCAGTGTGTGTATGTGTGTGTGTGTCCAGTTGTGTGTGTCCAGTGTGTGTGTGTGTCCAGTGGACACACACACACACACTCACACTGGACACACACTGGACAAACACACACACACACACACTGGACACACACACACACTGGACACACACAACTGGACACACACACATACACCACACACACACTGGACACACACACACGCACACTGGACACACACAAACACACACACAGACACACACACACACTGGACACATACACAGACAAACATTCTTACCACCGCTTGTACAAAGTTATATTCTGAGTGTGAGTGTCCAGTGTGTGTGTGTTTGTGTGTGTGTGTCCAGTGTGCGTGTGTGTGTGTGTGTGTGTGTGTGTGTGTGTGTGTGTGTGTGTGTGTGTGTGTGTGTGTGTGTGTGTGTGTGTGTGTGTGTGTGTGTGTGTGTGTGTGTGTGTGTGTGTGTGTGTGTGTGTGTGTGTGTATGTGTGTGTGTGTGTGAGTTCAGGTGTATCCCTCAATGACTGTCTGTTCTTCTGCTTACCGCTACAGTGTGGAACATGGTGGAGAGAACACAATGAAACCTGGACATAGAAAATGTGAGTGTTGACTGCTGTGAAGAATATGACTAAGAATAAGTCTTAATTCAAGTGAAGTCAAAGTCAAAGACCACCATCATTACTTACTTGGTCATATTAAATATCAGCAGTAGTTCTACAGAAGCACAAATCAGGGACACCAAAGTTTACAAAGAGTTGCTTTGACAATGTGTGTGTCTGTGTGTGTGTGTGTGTGTATGTGTGTGTGTGACGTGTTCATGTTACTTTGGAAATGTGTGTGTTTGTTCAGTGTGTGTGTTCGTGTGTGTGTGTTCAGTGTGTATGTGTGTGTGTGTTCAGGATGTGTGTGTGTGTTCAGTGTGTGTGTGTGTGTGTGTGTGTGTGTGTAATTAATGGGAATTAGTGTGTTTTATATTACCATACAGTATAACATATGATCATTCAACAAGTCTCAAGTTACCTTAACTTCTCCTTTTGATACCTAGAAACATCTACATTAAATGAATTAGTGAAAAGTGAGTTAACATTCTAATGTGAATGATGATGATGATTTCTAATATTGTGTCTGGTTTCATCCATCAGATGTCTGTGATCTCACACTGGACCTAAACACAGTAAGCAGATTCCTCTCTCTGTCTGAGGAGAACAGAAAGGTGACATGTAGGAGAGAGGAGCAGCCGTATCCTGATCACCCAGAGAGATTTGAGGGCTGGTACCAGGTGCTGTGTAGAGAGGGTCTGACTGGGCGCTGTTACTGGGAGGTAGAGTGGAGTGGGAAAGGGGCTGTTATAGGAGTGACATATAAAGGAATCAGCAGGAGAGGAAGGGGTAATGACTGTTGTCTTGGATACAATAACAAGTCCTGGAGTCTGATCTGCTCTGGCAACAGTTACTCTGCCAGGCACAATAATAAGTCCACTACCATAGTCGTCCCCTCCTCCAGCTCCCACAGAGTAGGAGTGTATCTGGACTGGCCAGCCGGCACTCTGTCCTTCTACAGAGTCTCCTCTGACACACTGACCCACCTGAACACATTCCACTCCACATTCACTGAGCCCCTCTATCCAGGGTTTAGGGTTCATGTTGACTCCTCAGTGTCCCTGTAAATAATAACCATGGTAACACTGACACACACACACACACACACTGGACACACACACACACACACACACACACACACTGAACACACAAACACTGGGCACACACACTGGACACACTGGACACACACACAAACATACACACACAAACACACACACACACTAGATTCACACACACACACACACACACACTGGACACACACACACACACACACACACACACACACACACAAACACACATACACACACACACACAAACACACACACACACACACACTGGACACACACACACACACACTGGACAAATACACACACTGGACATACACACACACACACACACTAGACACACACACACACACACACTGTACACACACACACATACACACAAACACACTGTGAACACAAACACACAAACACATTAAACACACACACATTGTACACACACACACACTGTACACACACACACACACTGGACACACACAAACACACACACACGTATACTGGACACAAACACACACACACACACACTGGACAAACACACACACTGGACACACACACACACACTGGACACACACACACACACTGGACACACACACACACTGGACACACAAACACACTGGACACACAAACAAACACACACACTGGACAAAAACACACTGGACACACACACACATACACACAAACACACTGTGAACACACACACACAAACACATTAAACAAACACACACTGTACACACACACAACCTGTACACACACACACACACTGGACACACACAAACACACACACACGTATACTGGACACAAACACACACACACACACACACTGGACAAACACACACACTGGACACACACACACACTGGACACACACACACACTGGACACACACACACACTGGACACACACACACACATTGGACACACACACACACACTGGACACACACACACACTGGACACACAAACACACTGGACACACAAACAAACACACACACTGGACAAAGACACACTGGACACACACACACTGGACACAAACACACATTGGACACAAACACACTGGTAACAACAACACACATGACACACACACACAAATACACTGGACACACACACACACACATACACACACACACACACACACACTGGACACACACACACTGGACACACACACACACACACACTGTACACATGCAAACACATACACACACTGGACACACGAAAAACACACACACACACAAACACACACACACACACACAATGGACACACTGGACACAGTCATACTGGACATACACACACACACACACTGGACACACACACACTGTACACACACACTGGACACACACACACACTGTACAAATACACACACACACACACTGAACACACACACTGGACACACACACACACTAGACACACACACACACTGGAAACACACACACTGGACACACATACACACACACACACACTGGACACACACACACACACTGGACACACACACACACTGTACAAATACACACACACACACACATACACTGGACACACACACACACTAGACACACACACTGGACACACACACACTGGACACACACACACACACACACACCGGACACACACACACACACACAAACACACACACACACACACATACTCACACACTGGACACACACACACACACACACACACACACACACACACACACACACACACTGGACACACACACACACACACACTGGACACACACAAACACACACACATACACACACACACACTGGACAAACACACACACTGGACACACTCACACTGGACACACACACACACACACTGGACACACACACACACTGAACACACACACTGGACACACACACACACACACAAACACACACACACTGGATACACTCATACTGTACACACACACACACACTGGACACACACACATTGGACACACACACACACACACTGAACACACTCACACTGGACACCCACACACACACACACTGGACACACACACAAATTGAACACACACACTGGACACACACACACTAGACACATTCACACTGGACAAACACACACACTGGACAGACACACATTGGACACACACACACACACACACTGGACACACACACACACACACAAACACACACACTGGACATACACACACACACACACACACACTGGACACACGCACACTGTACACACACACACACACACACTGGACACACTCACACTGTACACACACACACACACACACACACACACACTGGACACACACACATTGGACACACACACACACACAAACACTGGGGACACACACATTGGACACACACACACACTGGACACACTCACACACTGGACACACACACACTGGACACACACACACACTGGACACACACACACACACACACACACTGGACAAACACACACACACACTGGACAAACACACACACACTGGACAAACACACACACTGGACACACTCACACTGGACACACACACACACACAAACACACACACTGGACATACACACACACACACACACACACTGGACACACTCACACTGTACACACACACACACACACACACTGGACACACTCAAACTGTACACACACACACACACACACACACACACACTGGACACACACACATTGGACACACACACACACAAACACTGGACACACACACATTGGACACACACACACACTGGACACACTCACACACTGGACACACACACACTGGACACACACACACACTGGACACACACACACACACACACTGGACAAACACACACACACACTGGACAAACACACACACTGGACACACTCACACTGGACACACACACACACATACACTGGACACACACACACACACACTGGACACACACAAACACACACACACACACACTGGACACACACACTGGACACACACACACAATGGACACACACACTGGACACACACACACACACTGGACACACACTGGACACACACACACACTGGACACACACACACACTGAACACACACACACACACCGGACACACACACACATATACACTGGACACACATACACACACACTGGACACACACTGGACACACACACACACACACACACTAGACAAACACACACACACACATACACACACACACACACACTGGACAAACACACACACTGGACACACACACACACATACACTGGACACACACACACATACACTAGACACACACACTGAACACACACACTGGACACACACACACAGGACAAACACACACTGGACAAACACACACACTGGACACACACACACTAGATACACACACACACACACTGGACGGACACACACACACTGGACACACACACGCAGGACAAACACACACACACACACACACACACCGGACACACACACACACTGCACACACACACACACACACACACTGGACACACACACTGAACACACACACACACACACTAGACACACACACACACACACACACACACTGGACACACACACACATACTGGACACACACACACACACACTGGACACATTTCCTTGTGTTGGATTTTGATGAAAGGAAATCCCATATAGCCTACTGGACAGGACTTTGCTATGGCATCTTCTGTTTGGGTGTCTCAGGTCAGGTCTGAGCCATGATCAGAATGTGTCTCTGTGTCTATTTCCAGCCCTGCCATTTCTACCTGTCCTGATCTAGTGTTTCACCCCTGACCTCCTCACACCGTCTCACTGTCCATGTCTGCTTTTAGCTCCCACCTCTACTTCACTGTGTTATAATGGACCTTATGCTTGTTATGTCACCTCTGTAACCAGTTATCAAACATACTGACCTTTCTGACCCTATCCCATGGCCCTACTTTCTACAACTGAACATTTAAATTCCTCTATGAGTTTTGTTTAGTGTCCATTTACTTATCTATGTATTTGTTGTATATTGGGGTTGTGCTGCAGAGCATCTTGGGGGTTTGTATGTGTTGAGATGATCACGTTCCAGATAAATGGTTGAACTGATTCCTGTCTCCCGTCTCATCATTATTGAATTGTTACACAGACGTGGTTATGAAACCCACGAGACATAACAAAAGATTGGTGATGAGTAAGTCTGAATCTACAGCAACTATTCTGTCTGGAAGAAGTGGGTTTTTACAACTGTTTAAAACTGTTATTTTCTGTGGTACAGTCTAGGCTAATGTTAGCACAGTGTATTGCTAGCAGAGGCAAGTGCATAGTCCAGCTAGCTAAGAAAGAGCGTTAACCAGTGGTGTAAAGGACTTAAGTAAAAATACTTTAAAGTACTACTTAAGTAGTTTTTTGGGGTATCTGTACTTGACTTTACTATTTATATTTTTGACAACTTTTACTTTTACTTCACTACATTCCTAAAGAAAATAATGTACTTTTTACTCCATACATTTTCCCTGACACCCAAAAGTACTTGTTACATTTTGAATGCTTAGCAGGACAGAAAATGGTCCAATTTACACACTTATCAAGAGAACATCCCTACTGCCTCTGATCTGGTAGACTCACTAAACACAAATGCTTCGTTTGTAAATTGTCTGAGTGTTGGAGTGTGCCTCTGGCTGAACGTACATTTTAAAAACAAGAAAATTGTCTGGTTTGCTTTATGTAAAGAATTTGAAATGATTTATACTTGTACTTTTACCTTTGATACTTTAGTATATTTTAGCAATTACATTTACTTTTGATACTTAAGTATATTTAAAACCAAATACTTTTAGACTTTTACTCAAGTAGTATTTTACTGGGTGACTTTCACTTTTAGTTGAGTCATTTTCTATTAAGGTATCTTTACTTTTACTCAAGTATGACAATTGGGTACTTTTTCCACCACTGGAGTTAACATCGTCATGGACGGCAGAAAAGGACTGGAGACGGACATCGGAGCGGGAAAACAACGTGATTAAAAAGGAGGAATATACAGTGATTAAAGGAAAGGACATTTATTTAACTGTGAAGACAAACTTTTTAATTAAATCTGCTAAATGAGCGAATTTAGGAGGAAACGTCAGTGAGTGAAGTGAATGAAGATCACGTGACTGAGGAAAATATTGCTTTGGTTGAGGACAATATTGAAGTGAGTGACAATCAGGAGCTTATTGAGAAACGAAAAATTATTTGAATTGTTGGAAACATTGGACAGTTTGATGAAAGTATTGAGCAGTGGAGCTCATATACAGAACGGTTTGAATATTTTGTACTTGTACATGACATGGATGAGGACAACATTGTGCCTCCATGTTTTAGTGTAATTGGGCCAAAGACATTTAATTTACTAGGCAGCCTGCTACAGCCAGACAGAACAGGAAATAAGACGTATGGGGATATTGTGGAGATACTTAAAGGACATTTTTCACCAGAACCACTAGTTAATGCTGAAAGGTTCAGGTTCCACAGGAGACATCAGGAAGAGGGAGAATCAGTAACAATGTTTGCTGCTGCATTAAAGAAACTACCAGAACACTGAGTTTAATGCTGTTCTAAATGACATCATTAGAGACAGACTAGTATGTGGGCTACGGAGTGAAGCTACACAAAAGAGACTGTTGACTGAAAGTCATCTGACCTTGGCAAAGGACATTGAAATCAGTGTGTCCATGGAACTAGCTGCTAAAGAGGCTCACCAGTTGAGTTCATCAGGAACTTAGTGGGTTCATCTAACAATCCTAATCACCAGCTGATACATTTTAATCTCATACACAGGGTATACCTTCCACCTAGAAAACATAATGTAATAAAGTTGTGTCTTTTTCCCCAGTGGGAGCTGTGGTGCTTGGGGAAGAGGGAGAACAGGACCTGCTGTCTTGACATTGTGTCTTTTTCCCCAGTGGGAGCTGTGGTGCTTGGGGAAGAGGGAGAACAGGACCTGCTGTCTTGAAATTGTGTCTTTTTCCCCAGTGGGAGCTGTGGTTCTTGGGGAAGAGGGAGAACAGGACCTGCTGTCTTGGCGGCCTGCTTGGTGACTGTAGCTTCTTTCTCTGCGTTCATGTGGTTCTCACCAAGCTCACATGCCAGATCCATGATGAAATGTCTCCTGCTGACTGTCTTGTCAAGGCATTGCTTGTACAACACGTGTTGATAGCAGCCATGTCGAGCACATTGTAGAACACCTCAACAGGACAGAGGAGAGTACCCCCTTTTACAGAGTACAGTCAACAGGCCAGAGGAGAGTACCCCCTTTTACAGAGTACAGTCAACAGGCCAGAGGAGAGTACCCCCTTTTACAGAGTACAGTCAACAGGCCAGAGGAGAGTACCCCCTTTTACAGAGTACAGTCAACAGGCCAGAGGAGAGTACACCCTTTTACAGAGTACAGTCTGGACATCTGGTCTAGCATCCACACCAACCTTTAACATAAAATAAAATAGAATAGAAAAGGTTAGAATTATATAGAATGATAATACTAATAGTAATAATATGAATGTAATATAATAAAAGGGGATCCTATTTGGTGTTTGGCAGATGGGAAGGCTATCTGTATATGGTAGAGATACTGTATATACCTTTGTGTGATTGTAGTCTGTCACTGTCTCCGGTTTCTTCTTCTGGTCACTGCCGGTGGCAACAGTGGGGTGCATGGTGCTGAGGAAGCTAACACTTATTTATTTTACATCTGTACACCGTGAGTGTTGCTTTACCACTCTCCATCACACTGTGAGTGTTGCTTTACCACTCTCCATCACACCGTGAGCGTTGCTTTACCACTCTCCATCACACCGTGAGTGTTGCTTTACCACTCTCCATCACACCGTCACACCGTGAGTGTTGCTTTACCACTCTCCATCACACCGTGAGTGTTGCTTTACCACCCTCCATCACACTGTGATCCCAGATCAGTACTCCTACTCTTTATGAATACTGTCACAGGTGACTCCTCAAGATGAGGCTCATGATCAGTGGCGGCTCCTGAAAAAATTCTCAGGGGGGGCAATTTTTCTGATGATTTAGGTGACCTATACACATTTTAAAAAAGATATGTCCAGCAACAACATGAAGACAGGGGCAGCATATAAGTCAATACCAGAAGCATTTATTGACTGATCTCAAAAGTGTTGGCTTACCAGGGTTGGTGGAGCCCTCAGTTTCATCTTTGCCTCGCAAAGCTAACTCAAACACTCCGCAAACCTTCACACACTGGATTAGCCGGCTGAGGATGTGGCGGTTCTTGCTAATGTCGTAGTAAATATATTTGTTATAGTGAATATGGAATATGATATGTTGAGTAAAATGTTGTGCTAAGATCTATTTAGGTCAGGAGCTGGTTATAAGTTCTGTTCCTATCCAATAACAATGGACAAAAGGGTCCTATCTTGTCAGCCTTGTCAGTTTCAGTTCTCCAGTAAACTTGTGATTATCAACACTAACCTCATCGTTGTGGCGGCGGACAGCTAGCCTGTATCCCTCATCCAGTTGTGTGGGAATGTTCAGTCTCCCCAAAGCAGACAATCTCAAACAGCTATCCATGTGGGTCTTTGACAGCTCATGTTTCTTAATCTTTCCTGAAAGATGGTGCATGTCCGTTACACACCAGTCGCTGTCCAAGCGGTGCTGTCTGCCGTGCCGCCTTCAGGGTGAAAGAGTAAGCAGGGGGTAGCAGAAGACTGCATTAGCTACATCGCAGCCTGCTAGCCAGGTTTTTCGTTCGTACCAATTTTTGGAAAATCCTCGGGTGTAGGACTTCCCCCCTTTAGTAGAAACCTGTTGAATTATTAAATTTGGTCTGGGAGGTCCTAATTGTTTCGTTGCCAATTTATCTTCATTTGTTCGCCGACAAAAAGTAACTTATTTCAAAGAGACAATCGAGTTGCACTGAACGCTATAGCCATCTTGATAGTAGTACGTGAATTGATTGATGAGGCTACCCGCTCTTTTCTTAGTTACGTTCATGGTTATGTTACATATGACGAAAGCGCGTAAGTGCAAGCCCTCAGAAACCCATAGAGATTGTATTGAAAGCTCTGATATTTGAAAAAAATAGATTTTACATGGGAGTCTATGACAGACTTCTGGGCGATTTTCAACCTGACTGAAATCGCCCCAAAAGGGGGGGGGGGCCATTTGAAGCACGACTTTAGCCTGATTGGACATTTAGTGGCACTGTGGCAGATCAGACGTCTAGATTACAACACTGATAACTACTGTTGCCGTGATATAATTGATTAGGAAAAAATATCCCTTCCTTTTCCCGTTTGGCAGTGCGTCGCCCATATCGCCCTATTGAACACACCGCCCCTGCTCATGATTTATAAGTTATATTCTTTAAGAATCAATTAATATCATTAATTGAACTGCTTTGCCATGAACAGATCTGTGAGGTCTTAACTTAAAGGTACTATATAGACTTCATGGTCATTTAAATGGGGTTGAACATTCATCCCATCAGATTGTGTAAAGGATTTTCTGAGTTCTGAAAAATTCTGACTTGGAAGCATCTCTCTGACCTCACCCAGCTGAAACACACCCACATAGCTACAGTTATACGCTTGTCAGGTTTTACCCACTTTTACAGCCAATGTATGGACTGGTATCCATATGAATCAGTGGAAAATACAGACTAGTTAGCCATCTCCCAATAGATGGACCCCACGCAGAACTTTCAGTAATGCAGCATCTTCAGTAAGCGAGTATTCCAGACACTCTCTTCTTATGAACCAGTTGCTATTAAATGAAGGTTTTTTGGACAGAAAACCTGTGGCTACGGTAGGATTCTAGGCTAATCTGGGCTGGCACCTCTGTTCCAAGATAGTCAGGAACAGTCGGAGGTGGAGGGGGCTGTGGAGCCATTATCCTGGCGGTGCTTGTGGAAGGTTGGGTAGGCTCTGCACACGGAGCTAACTGGAGCTCGGCAGCATCATCACTGTTGGGCTTGCCGGCGGCCTCGCTGGTTTGATGATGCTGCTGCTGCTCATCACTCTCCTTTGGCTTTGTTTGGCTACTTTTTCTACCATTGTCTGAAGAAGCCTATTGTGGTGAAACGTCAGGAGTACGTTTTTTTTTATAGAAACTTTTAAATGAGCCACATGGATGCTAACTGGGGACTCAGCTAAAACTGGACAAATACACCTTTTTATTTTGGTATTTTGGGGACCAAATAAATGTATACCAACAGTGGACAATTCCCAGCAAAAGCATGGAGCTCCAACTCTCTAGTGGAGAATAGAGGGAGTATTCCCCTTGGAGAATCCAGAGTGGCTCACTGAAGAAAAACATATTGGAGAATAACAACAATCTCAATCTGAAGCTTTAAAGAAAAAAGGGGAATTCTTCTGAAAATCAGGAACACCATTCTTCCTCCTGCCCCACCTATTGTCCCTGTATGAATATTAGTTGGCATCTAATTGAAGAACATACTGCTTTATAGATCCCAGCCTGACAAACAATTGTTTTGGCCTTACTTTGAGCACTTGCACTGCGCCTCCATTGAGTCTCCACGTGTCAAGCAGTACAGAGAAACGCCCTCTAGATGACAGCAGAGGCCTGCTCTTGGATCTACCCTGTCTAACCACCAGTTTAGTGACCTTGTTCCATCAATATGTCCATACTACTTCACAACCGATTTGAGGCCTTGTCCAGCAATGTCCCATTGGGCTCAACCAAGCCGAGAGTGAGGTTCTAGAAAGAGGACTGACTTTATAATAATAATAATAATAATAATATGCCATTTAGCAGACGCTTTTATCCAAAGCGACTTACAGTCATGCGTGCATACATTTTATTTTTATTTTTTTTGTGTATGGATGGTCCCGGGGATCGAACCCACTACCTTGGCATTACAAGCGCCGTGCTCTACCAGCTGGTGGACTGCGGGGAGCTCCGGGGAGCTCCGGAGGGATCTACACTTCTATCATAGAAGATTGAAGTTGTTAGATAATTTTTATTATGAAACAGATTTTCCTCATATACTATTTCCAAACCCCTCACATTGGGAACCTCAGTTGGAGTCAGTGTCAGAAACTATACAGACTGTTATACGTTGGGATGTGGCTTCCTTTTCACAATTCAGAACCCGACCTGTATATCAGCTTAACCTTATACATTTTTCAAAAAATCAAGCTCTAGAAACATTGAACATCAATCAGAATATAGTGATTAAACCAGCAGATAAGGGGGCTCAGATTGTTGTAATGGATAAAGTGAATATCTTCTTGAAGCCAATAGCCAATAGGATAATGGTAAACACTATGTTCCATTGTCCCACTCAACACAACCGGAAAACACAAAGATTAATCCAGGAGATAGTGAGTAAACTATATGAGGATAAGTACATTACAGATAAACAGATGGTCTATCTTTTTGGGGCAGATTCTCCAAGGCTTAGGCAGTTTTACTTACTGCCTAAAATACATATCTCCTGAGACGTTGGCGGTTCCCTACGGCTGACCAATAGTAAGTGATTGTGTCTCAGAATCTTCCTGTATTGCTGATTATATTGACTTTTATATCAACCCTCTATCCCAGAAACACCCCAGGTATGTTAAGGATAGTTATGAATGCAGGGTTTATTACTATTGTATTACTCTTTATATTAACTTAGCTTCTGACTTGTTATATTGTTGTTGTCAAGAGGTTAACCTGCTAGTCAGCATTTCATTGCACTGTTAACTCCATGTATATGACAAATAAACCACCTTGAACTTAGAAGGGAAGGGGGAGGACAGCCAGAAAGGGAGGGGAAAAGATGGCCAGCTAAATTACAGTATGTGTCCTCAAATGTTATGTCATCTAAACATCTCACATTAGCTGGAAGAACTGACAAATTAAATGAATCATAGAGGTCTTATAACTTATTCCATTCTACAGGTCCATTGTTTTGTCTCATGTCTCTTTATATTCATATACCCTGGGGACCATGTAGCTGTATTGAAATCACCTTGTTTTATAACCTTCTTTGTTGCTCAGTTGTACTTCAATTGGCCGGACCATGCCCAATTCTTTCACACAGTAATGCTCCAGCATCCACTCAGAGCTTATGCATCTAATGCATTCCTCAAATACTGCAGAGTTGTTAAGCAAGTCCCTGAGATCATCATGTTCAACCATGTTTATTTGCTTATTTGTAAGATGAAACCTGAGGGAAACCTGTCATAAATCCATAAAAAATGGTTCTGAGGTCCTCAACAATGCTATTCTGTACCGTAGCTGGGATGCAGTGTTCTTTCCTGATTTCCAAAATCAAAAAATAGATATTATTTTTGATACCTTCAATTAGCTGCTCAGTGTTGATCTCTGTGGCTGGAACATATTCAGCCTCTGGCAGACTCTCTACATCGCTCATTTCATCTTCAATGGGATCAGTCCCAATCTCAAATTCATCATGAGGGCAATTCTCATCTAAGTTGGGGCTTAAAAGCTCTGTGGTTTTGGTAGATGTGTGACCGATAGGCGCTAAAACATATATTTGCTTTCCCACACCCATTAATTCCACAGGTAATTAGAAAATGTGGTTCATGCTGGTGATAGAGGCCAATATGTGTGAGTCGTCTGGACACAAAGACAGTATGCTCGTTGCAAAGTGGACAATTGAAGAGAGTTGGCATTCTTCAGAAAGATTGTGAACCTTGGAATGATGGGATGGAATCATGGAGATCATTGGTACTCAGCCACTTGCAGACATCATCAAGGGACCAGTCTTCCACAGCCACACTCAAATTAAAGTTGACACATGAAGAAAAAAAGTGAGAAAAAAAATGTGTCTTTCCAGACAACCACCTTTCCCCCTCATTTGTATTTCTGGTTGTTCCATAAAGAAACAGAGCTTGTCAGGAAAGGTGAAGATGTCTGTCTCTTATTTATCTGACGCCATATTTCTTAGTATGGGACATTATGGGATTCTGCAGTCCCACATTTACAGTGGGGAAAAAAAGTATTTAGTCAGCCACCAATTGTGCAAGTTCTCCCACTTAAAAAGATGAGAGTGGCCTGTAATTTTCATCATAGGTACACGTCAACTATGACAGACAAAATTAGAAAAAAAAATCCAGAAAATCACATTGTAGGATTTTTTATGAATTTATTGGCAAATGATGGTGGAAAATAAGTATTTGGTCAATAACAAAAGTTTCTCAATACTTTGTTATGTACCCTTTGTTGGCAATGACACAGGTCAAACGTTTTCTGTAAGTCTTCACAAGGTTTTCACACACTGTTGCTGGTATTTTGGCCCATTCCTCCATGCAGATCTCCTCTAGAGCAGTGATGTTTTGGGGCTGTCGCTGGGCAACACAGACTTTCAACTCCCTCCAAAGATTTTCTATGGGGTTGAGATCTGGAGACTGGCTAGGCCACTCCAGGACCTTGAAATGCTTCTTACGAAGCCACTCCTTCGTTGCCCGGGCGGTGTGTTTGGGATCATTGTCATGCTGAAAGACCCAGCCACGTTTCATCTTCAATGCCCTTGCTGATGGAAGGAGGTTTTCACTCAAAATCTCACGATACATGGCCCCATTCATTCTTTCCTTTACACGGATCAGTCGTCCTGGTCCCTTTGCAGAAAAACAGCCCCAAAGCATGATGTTTCCACCCCCATGCTTCACAGTAGGTATGGTGTTCTTTGGATGCAACTCAGCATTCTTTGTCCTCCAAACATGACGAGTTGAGTTTTTACCAAAAAGTTATATTTTGGTTTCATCTGACCATACGACATTCTCCCAATCCTCTTCTGGATCATCCAAATGCACTTCAGACGGGCCTGGACATGTACTGGCTTAAGCAGGGGGACACGTCTGGCACTGCAGGATTTGAGTCCCTGGCGGCGTAGTGTGTTACTGATGGTAGGCTTTGTTACTTTGGTCCCAGCTCTCTGCAGGTCATTCACTAGGTCCCCCCGTGTGGTTCTGGGATTTTTGCTCACCGTTCTTGTGATCATTTTGACCCCACGGGGTGAGATCTTGCGTGGAGCCCCAGATCGAGGGAGATTATCAGTGGTCTTGTATGTCTTCCATTTCCTAATAATTGCTCCCACAGTTGATTTCTTCAAACCAAGCTGCTTACCTATTGCAGATTCAGTCTTCCCAGCCTGGTGCAGGTCTACAATTTTGTTTTTGGTGTCCTTTGACAGCTTTTTGGTCTTGGCCATTGTGGAGTTTGGAGTGTGACTGTTTGAGGTTGTGGACAGGTGTCTTTTATACTGATAACAAGTTCAAACAGGTGCCATTAATACAGGTAACGAGTGGAGGACAGAGGAGCCTCTTAAAGAAGAAGTTACAGGTCTGTGAGAGCCAGAAATGTTGCTTGTTTGTAGGTGACCAAATACTTATTTTCCACCATAATTTGCAAATAAATTCATTAAAAATCCTACAATGTGATTTTCTAGATTTTTTTTTCTCAATTTGTCTGTCATAGTTGACGTGTACCTATGATGAAAATTACAGGCCTCTCTCATCTTTTTAAGTGGGAGAACTTGCACAATTGGTGGCTGACTAAATACTTTTTTTCCCCACTGTAAGTGTTGACTCAGATAATATGATGCTCCAAATGGGGCATTAAGTTCTTCTTCCATGTCAACCCAAATTGGCCTATTAGAGTTCTCAATAAAGAGAGCCTATTTGGGCAGTTATAAAGGCTTCTTGCTATAATTACATGTTAGGGAGCTTTAATCCTCCCTTCTAAGTCTTTACCTGTAATCTAGCTTGGTTCATCCTGGCCCTTTTAATAGTCCAAATGAATCATTTTGTCTATGGTGTTAAAGGTGTAGGCAGGTATGGACAGTGGAAACATGCTGATGATGTAATTCAGTTTAGGAGCTTTAACCATCTTCATAACATGTGGCCTACCCCACAATGAGATTTGTAGCTTGTCCCAGTTCTTCAACTGGAGTTGAATTTTGTTCATACACTGTATTGATTGATTGATTGACTGCAAATACATTCATTCACCATTCAGTTAGTGTTGGAAAAGATGAAGGAATGACATAAAACACACAATAATCACACTGTATTGATTGATTGATTCACTATTCAGTTAGTATTGGATTGACAAAGGAGTAACACAGAACACACTATAATCACACTTCAAATACATCCAAATACTTTATAGAGGCTAACCTGTTAGTAGATCCATAGTGAGCTTTAAACGTTGTCTTGCTTTGGTCTGAAATACAGAGGACAGAACAATCCACCCCAATACGCCAACCTGAAAGACATCAATTAGACACAAACACAACATAAACAACATGAATATTCAATATCAAATGCATCTAACCAATCTGATCTGTTTTATGTATTCTTCTTTTTGTCAAGTCGAACATAATCTACATTGGGTCATCTGTGTGTGTGTGTGTGTGTGTGTGTGTGTGTGTGTGTGTGTGTGTGTGTGTGTGTGTGTGTGTGTGTGTGTGTGTGTGTGTGTGTGTGTGTCTGTTTTACCTGTTTGTGGTGGTTGATACATTTCTCTATCAGAGCTCACAGCTCCCAAACTCTCCACCACTTAACTGGACAGGGGCAGGATAAGCCAGGTACTAAAGGGAGGAGGATGGAAGGAGATGGTGAGAAAGTATATCATGGGTTTAAATGACTACAATTTCTCAATATTGAGTCTAGCTAGCTAAAGTTAGCTAACGTTACAGTAACTTTAACTAGCTAGCTACTGTAGCTAACGTTAGCTAAAACGTACCAACATTTATACAACAATTACCAGCTAACATTACAGGCTATAGCTTGGCTAGCTGATGAAAAACCAAGAGTACATTACATCATGTATTGTTTTTTAGTTATTTGATAGTAGTTTGATGAATTATTATCTTAGCTAGCGAATAGCTAAGGTATCACTCACCTTTCACGTCAATCCGTTGCAAGTCATCTCTTATTGGTCGCGTCTCTCCAACCATCCGCGCGCTTCCCGCTTCCAGTTGTCTTTTGACCAACGGTCTCAATTTGAATTCTGCGCTGGAGCGCCCTTTACTGACGAGGCCGCTGCTGGTTCCAAACCGAACCCCTCTTTTGAAAAGGCTTCTTCAAAGAACCCCTGAAGTCTACAACGGTTCAACAACGAGCTGATGGCAGAGTATAGGCTTGGAAATTAATCTTAAGGTATATTTTTTACCTTATATTATCCTAAAGGATCCTACAGGAAGCTTTTCTTTTAAGAGTGTAGTTCACTTTTACTAATTTATCTGCAAAACCATGCCTTCCGAGTTGTAAAGGGGTGGCCAGCCACATAATTAGTTTTAAAAGTCTACCATGACAACAACTATCCCATTGACTATATCCAGTAATAGTTTCTTATTGTTCTAGTTAAGATCTCACAACACAGTTACGCTACTACAATTAAGGCATAAGCCATAAGTATATATCATTTGAAAATGCAAACAAAATTGGCTTGAATTTGTCGTGTAATAACAATTTTGAAAAACACCAAAAAGGTCAATACTAATAATTCATCATAAAATGTTTGTCCTCTGTAGTTGCGGGTCTTAATTTTTTTGCTGAAATCCATACTTTTTCATTAAACGTTAATCAAATACAAACACCAACATTTTCCTCCTTTTTGTTTCTCGAAGGTGGAAACTGAGTGCATGTGTCAATTGAATATCCAATGACGTAGACCAAGGGCTCCAAATACTTGTTGTCCAATCAAATCACGCAATCTACAGATGGGGCGTCAACCAAAGAAAACTTTATTGACTTGGCACATTTTCTGTCCAGGGACACTGAGAAAAAACAACCAGGAAAGATAAATCATAGAAATATATGTTTCTTTTACATATTACAATAATTGTATAGCCTAGGTTTCATTTATAAACAGACACATTCACTACATTAGTTCCATTATTCACTAAATTACTTATTATTTTCAGTAAACTCTTATTCTATAACATTTATTGTTTTAACATTTACACTGCTAGTTTTACACTTTATATTATATATATATATATATGTCATTTATATAAATATAATATATAATGATCAATATATAACCATTTAATAGATATATAATGTACTATATATACACACACACACACACACACACACACACACACAGCTAAGGAGAAGAAGGTGAGATTGGCTGTTACACCAGCTAAGGTGAAGAAGGTGAGATTGGCTGTTACACCAGCTAAGGAGGAGAAGGTGAGATTGGCTGTTACACCAGCTAAGGAGGAGAAGGTGAGATTGGCTGTTACACCAGCTAAGGAGAAGAAAGTGAGATTGGCTGTTACACCAGCTAAGGAGGAGAAGGTGAGATTGGCTGTTACACCAGCTAAGGTGAAGAAGGTGAGATTGGCTGTTACACCAGCTAAGGAGAAGAAGGTGAGATTGTCTGGAAGACCAACAAAGTCCCCTGTCCCCGAGGTGAAGAGGACACCTCCAGTCTATGGGTCTGGTCCCCTTGCCAGGGCCAGATATTACCTGGATTGCCATCAATACCCCTATGCTTTATTTATGAGGTCACACGTGAAGAAGTACAAAGAGGACATCATCAAGAGGTAAGGTAGTAAAAGTATGTGATAAGAGTGATTGTTTTTTAGACTTGAGATTATAATTCAGTTGATATGACATACCGTACATCTACAATGTAGGATCATAGGTTTCTGTGATTTCTATGTACTTTCAGAGAAAAGGAGTTAGTGCAGGAAAAAGATGGTCCCTTGTCCCAACCGGTGGAGACAGAGGTCTTTCAGACCTTTTCCTGGAGTGAGACTCTGGCATGGGGCAGAGGAGAAGGCACCTTTGATGACCACCTGTTAGAGGGCAACCCTTCCCCAGGCCAGAAACCTCAAAGTAGACCTCATCAAAGGTAGAGAAATCACGACAATGTGAGGATTAACCCAATATCATGTTCACACTAGATGTCCAATATCAATCATTTCACAATGTTCATGTTGTATATAGTTGTACCGTTTCTACAAGTAACTTAGTAAAGTAAGTACGCCTCTGACATGTAAGCCTTGTCCGAGACAAAAGACTAAACTAAGAGAAGAAACCTTCTAATGTCTCCTCTTTTCAGAGACGACTTTCAACGTAAGAAGCAGGACCTCCTTGACAGAGGGACATGGATGGTGCTGTCAATGGCCTTGTTCACCAGCAGGCAAAATAAAATGAAGTTTGTACCAACATGCCTGGAGATGGAGCTGTGGAGGGGAGGATGCTGGGAGAAGATATTCTTCACTCTGAACTACATGGCCATCTGCCTATGTTCTGATGCCACTAGAGGACATGTTAACAGGTTGAGGGTCGGCAATGATACCCAGATCATGAAGTGGAAGAAACAGGCTGAGGTAAGTGTGAGTCTTAAACATATGTAAACACAATTTGATTCAGCCTATTTCATAATTCTATTATTTCATTGAATTTCTCTTGGCAGTTGTGGCTCCCAGGTCTACAGCCAATCAAGGACTAGCTACCCATCCCCCACTGCTGCTCTCACCCCCCACCCCCCACCCCATCCCCTGATATGCTGGACTCTTTGGTTCTGTTCAACAAAGTGCAGCACAGCACAGTACAGTACAACTTTATTAGTCAATGTTACAGGGAACAAAGGGAATGTGTCTTTCTGAAAGGGGTTGGTCACAGATCTGCCAGTTCAGATCAAATCCCACGTTTTGTTGTCTGGCTCAGGACTCAAACCAATGACCTTTCAGTTACTGGACTAATTCTCTAACTTCCACCTCCTAACACTTCTAGCATGGGCTTCCTAGGCAAAGTTCCTTTTACACTATCCCATGTGTGTAGAAAACACGAGTCTGTCTCATGATCTGGTAATGAGGTAGTCCTGCCTTCAACTTCAAAATCAGTATCACCCTCAGGTCAAGAGGGCATTACCTCTTGGTCTAATGGTCAAGACACTGGTTTTTCCCATGGGACACCTGGGTACAGATCTCGCCTGTGAAATGTGCACACCTCTCCCAATGCACCATTCCACTGCTTCCACCAATGTAGTGTTTTTTTGCAAACAGCAACAGTGTAATGCCCCTTTCGTCTCAAACCCGGATCTCCCTGCCCGTAGGCAAACAAATATATTGTAGTGAATTCAGGGGGTAGCCCCAAACAGGTTTTGAACCTGGGTCCATCAACTGTCAAGCCAACACCTTAAGCGTGTTAGGTTCTAAATGAACCTAGTAAAACTCAGGGACGTTTAGTAAAGCTCAAACCAAGTTTATTCACCCATTGGATCATACAGCTGCATAAGACAACGAACATATTCACACAAGCACTGGTATTTAACCCTTCCTCTTATGCTGAGCCCCTCCTTCCACATCTGAACAGCCAATACACCTCTGCTGCTATCCAGAAGATGAGTGATATATGTTCTTCCTCACTTCATCTAACCTGACCTCTGCTCAAATTGCTCACTCCTCCCCAACTCAAGGCTGTCATGTTGACTTGTACCAGACTGTGTCTCTTCTCCTCCAATAGGATCCCTGATCACTAACAATAAAATATCCTGACAGAATGGAAACGTTATACATTCCCTTCTCTCCCTCAGTGACATGAATAAGTCTATTTCATGTTTAGAAGTCAGAACCCAACAAGCGCTACGCCAAGAGGTCCGAACCTCTCGATGATATGGCTAGGTGTTGGATTAAGGTCGCTACATTACCCACTTCCTTGGGGAAAGCATGCCCCCACACTTCTTTATAGCAAGTCTCTCACGTGTACATGCCTCTTTGATGGCCTCACAGGCACTATCCCACTTCTGACACCAATGTAACAAATTAAGGGATAGCTCCAACCGGGACTCAAACCCCGGTCCAACGACTATCAAGCCAACAGCTTATCCATTACACCGAGAGATCAGAAGGTGGTAATTGGTAGGTGTTGGGTTCAGCTTGCTACAGTATATACTTATATAGGGCAATGTGTGATCTGGGAGCGGCAGCACTACCACTAGTGCTCCTGACACAGCCTAACACAATCTTTACCTTCTGAACCTTAAAAACAGACCTAAAGTCAGATACATTTAGACAAACCACCATGTGAGCAGCAAGTGTAGGGTTAATGGAGTGAAGTGGGGGATGGGTAGGACCACCAGTATCAACTATATGTCTATGAATGCATTACTATTAATGCAGTACTAAAACGGATGGATGCTCTTCATCAACACCATCTCACCTGTGAAACTAGATGTCAGCAATCAATCAACAAGACTAATGAAATGGAGCAAATGAAGACATTAGAACTGCTAAAGGTCAGATATTATATTCTGACACCAATTTCCTACTGGTAGATTTTGTACATGATCTGTCAATCCTGAGAGCAACGCTCTCTCTCCTCTTCTTCCCCCATCTCTCTTTGCTGGGGTGAAGTTTCCCCTAGATACACATCTAGGATCAGCTTCCCCTCCCCCAAACCTAACAAGGATCATTAGTGGGAGGAATTCAAACCTGATCCAAAGCCAGTGTCTATTTGGGAAACTTGTCCCCTCCCCCACAACTCTACATGTGGATGCGGCTTCCTCCATCTCACCATGTTCACAAAGAAAACGGCAGTGTATTTCAGCTGTAAGAATTTTTAAGTTACTAGCTATATTATTTGAATTGAATTGACCTAGCTTCATTATTATTCAACCAGTAGAGAGGCCTCTGTGTAGTTGGAGAAAAATACTCTTTACCCCCAGGTCTCCTTGAGATGACCAGTAGAGGTCTGTTAGTTGGAGAAAAATACTCTTTACCCCAGGTCTCCTTGAGATGACCAGTAGAGGCCTCTGTGTAGTTGGAGAAAAATACTATTTACAGATGAGCTTTGGGTTTCTAGGTATGTTTAGACCCAGGTAAGTTAAGTGATCATGCACCACTTTAAATGGTATCCTCTCTAGCTCACTTGTTGTAAAATTATCTGAGATACACATGAGGTCACATTTTCCCCAATTTATTGAATTTCCAGATAGTTTGCCAAATGAATTGATTAAGTCTAGTAGGTTAGGGACAGAGGCTACTGGGTCTGAGAGGTATAAAAGCACATCGTCTGCATATAACGAAATGATGCTTTCTATGTTTCCTACTTTAAGACCTTGGATATTAGGATGATCCCTTACTTGTATCGCCAGTGGTTCAAGGGGGACAGCGAAAAGCAGAGGACTGATTGGGCAGCCCTGCTGGACAGATCTCGGTAGTTCAAAGGGACTGGATTTGTCTCTGTTGGTCAGAATAGAGGATGTTGGGCAGGCAATCTCCTCCAGTCACATGCGATTCCCTTTTTTTGTGGCAGACTCATATGAAAAAATATGACCTCTCATAACCACTTGAAAAGGTTCCTATAGTGTAGAATCAGATACCACTCCTGTGTCATTAGTCTTTGGCTTGGATGCATATTTGATGTGGTTGAAATACTGTCATCTTTTATGATGCTGATAAAGACAGGGGCCGTCTGTTAAGGTGCTAACTGCACAGTGTAGCTACAGGTTATACACTGAGTGGACAAAATATTCACAACACTGTTATGACCAGTTTCTCTGGTATCTCGTACTTCAGGATGGAAGAGAGTAGTCGACCACTTAGATGGAGAGTTGATTCATTGTTATTTAATGGTTACAGTACTGGATTCAATGACAAGTGGTACGGGCGTAGCCTCTTGTCATCTGAATGACTTCCATAGAACACCTCTCAGTTTATATAACGCTCTCCGAGCTACTTCCATCCCACAGTTGCCAACCATTATTGAGTGTCACTCATCTCCTACAATAGGATCCCCGTACATAGTATCGTGTGGCACCCTAGCCAGGCCATTCCATCACGTACTCTTTCTAAGATTAGCAACAGTGTTCCCTAATCTATCTTGGCACGCCGACCTTCTGGCCCCCCATCCGTGACCGACACAACACATGGCGTGTCCTTTTCCTCTCTCTCACCTACAGCTGATGACTTTAAAGACATTAATAAATGCTGTATCAAAAGACGTTATATCAAACACCTTCCTAATATTGAGTTACCTCCTCACTTTTGTCCTCAGAACAGCCTCAATTCGTCGGGGCATGGACTCTACAAGGTGTTGAAAGCGTTCCACAGGTATGCTGGCCCATGTTGATGCCAATTCTTCCCACAGTTGTGTCAAGTTGGCTGGATGTCCTTTGTGTGGTGTACCAAGAGCGTGAAAAACCCAGCAGCATTGCAGTTCTTGACACAAACCGGTGTGCCTGGCACCTACTACCATACCTCGTTCAAAGGGACTTAAATATTTTGTCTTGCCCATTCACCCTCTGAATGGCACACACACACAAAATCCATGTCTCAATTGTCTCCAGGCTTAAACATCCTTCTTTAACCTGTCCCGTCCCCTTCATCTACAAGTGACATCAATAAGGGATCATAGCTTTCACCTGGATTCACCTGCTCAGTCTGTCATGGAAAGAGCAGGTGTCCTTAATGTTTTGTCCACTTAGTGTAAATTGCACAATAATGATCCATTGATGGATTTTCTTATGTAGTCTATTGTTTTCTCTGTATTGAACCTGCCTGCCACCCACCCTCCTGGGGACTGTGGGTTATGAGACAACCCCCGCATCACTAGCTTGCATGTTCTGCAGCCTTGTAGAGATAGGGAGGGGATGACTGGGAGGCAGGTTGGCATTTATTGTCATGAATCTTGCCCTGGAGGCAGTTCTGCAAAGTGGTCACTAGCTGGCACAGGCATAAAGTAATAATATCTGATTTTAATGCTAACCTTAACCTCACTGCTAATCCTTACCTTAAATTATTACCATAAAACACAATTATCTTCAACAAATGTTTACGATATAGCCAATTTTGACTTTGCAGCTGTCATATCTAGAAGAAATCGTGCAGTTCTGCCTCCAGGGCAAAATTCATGACAAAAGTCAACCTGTGACTGGGAGAGGACAATGTAAAATCGATAATGAAATTGTTTAACTTGCTTTTTCTTGTTTAAAGTATGTTTTATTATGAAAAGTACAATATATCCATGTACAATTGTGCAATTATGGAGCATATGTCCATATATAATTGTACAATTTATTTTTCAACATAAAATATATTCAACAAATTATCACATTGGTATTTTAACGGTGTTATTGTAAGAGTTTAAATGGTTTAACAGAGGATACATCTAAAACAATATAAAACAAGTGCAGTATGTTCTGAGTATGTTACCTCAACGTCAACTCATAACGTCCCACTATAACTTCATGGGAGTCTAGTGGAAAGACTGCATGTTGTTTTGGGTGGATTCATCAACATTTGCAGAATATTCCTGTAATGTCAGATGGCATCTTGTCAGGTGGCAACAGCCTAGTCGGCAGCAGACACTCATAAGGAGTTCAAGTAGTTTATTTGCCATTTGCAGGTATTAAAAATGTCAGTGATGTTCTAAAAGTCTGATGGAAACAGTTTAGGTTGCTTGATTTAACAGGCAGATAGAACTGGGATAGAAGCTGTTCTGGAACCTGGGATCCAGAAACTGCCTAGCAACCACTGGTCCTCACTAGACTGGTGCCCTGCATGTCTATTTGTTCATTGGAGTTTATCAG